>NW_028324300.1:3435000-3505000 GCF_058129835.1 Hydra viridissima
TTCAGCATTTTTTATGAAGATTTCTGTTAAATAATATATATAATATTACATAGTGTTATATTCTGTTACATAATGTATATAATCTGAGCATAATCCTAGTACTTCGTTGGAAAACCTTTTGCCGCAACGACAGCATTACATCTACGTGGCATTGAATCAACCAAATTAATTAAAACATCAATTGGTATTTCCTCCCAAGTGCGCTTAACCAACTCAAACAAATCATGCTGATTAGATGGTTTCCGAACACTAATTTTTCTCTCAATATGTTCCCAAAGATGTTTGATTGGGTTCAGGTCCGGAGATTGTGACGGCCATTCCAAGATACGAACTTTCTTTTGAACTAAAAAATCCATGACTAGCTTGGAAGTGTGTTTTGGATCATTATCGTGTTGGAAAATCCAACCACGCAACATTTTGTTATTTGCATGTGGCAGCATTATATCTTTGATTATTCCTTTATACATGTTTTGGTCCATAATGCCTTGAACTCGATAGATTGGACCTACTCCATCACGGCTAAAACATGACCAAACCATAATTGAACCACCACCATGCTTTACTGTAGGAACTTGGTACTTAACATCATTTCGAAGACCTTTTGGACGTCGAACATATTTAATACCATCAGAACCAAACATATTAAACTTTGACTCATCACTCCATAGTATTTTTGACCATTGGTTTGCTGTCCAACTTAGATGCTCTTTAGCGAATTTTAACCATGTTCTACGATTTTTTTGCAGAAATAAAAGGTTTTTTAACAGGACGACAGCCAAAAAGGTTGTTTTGTCTTAAGCGACGCTTTACTGTTGCATAAGAGCAAGAAATTTGATGGGACTAAGTAAGTTCTCTATGAATTTCTTTAGCACTCTTGCGCGGATCTGCCTTTGACGATCTTACTACAACATTATCTTGGCGAAAAGTTGTTGATTTCGGGCGTCCTGACTTTGTTGATACTTGGAAGTGACTCCGTTGTTGAAAAACTTTTAATGTATAACCAACTGTTGATCGTGGAATATTCATATCTATTGAAATTTGTCGCACAGTCTTACCGTTATTAAATGCTTGTACAATCAACTTTTTCACTGCCTCGCTTAAATATTTATTATGTCCCATTACAAATTATTGATCATTGAATGTTTTTATAAAAATCTGCCTTCAGAAAAAGAAGTTAAAATAGTCTAAGTTATATCAACATTGTTAGAGTTTAGTTTGTCCAATTACTTTTGAGCCAATCATTTCCATTCTTTTAGCAAAATTTTGAGTAATTACTCCCAAAAGGGAATTTTTGTTTTGTTTTTCATAATTTTAGTATAATTTGACACGCTTACACGAAATTTCATTTAAAAATCTTTACTTAATGAGAAAATATAACAAAAAAGGTGTTTGTCCAATTACTTTTGGACGCTACTGTAGTTGATTATTACACCTTATATGATCTTTTCTATGATTTTTTTGCAAGATCGACAAAAGGTAATGAAATAGTTATCCTCAACTATGGATGTAATGAAATTCTTTTTGACACATTAGTGGTTTCTGAAACCCTTGATTGTTTTGTGTACCTTGTGATCTTTATTTTGTCAGTAAGTAGCAGGCAAATTTAAAAAAAAAAACACTCATGTTTATCTTTATCAGAAATGTCATTTGAAATTTCTAGAGAAGTTAATTATAAGCCATACAAGTGATTGATGTTTAAGTAAATTGTCTCAATTCTTTTTTTGAATATTTGGAATAATTTTGATTGTTTCTTTACTTTGATAAATTACTTGCTTTTTTGAGTTAACTTCTTTTAAGCTTATCTAAGGGTGTAGTCATTTTGCAGAATGTTGCAGTAATTTTTTCCTTTTTTCATTTTCTTATACCTTGGGTCCTATACTAAATTTTTCGTATTTAGTAAATTGAAAAAGTATAATTTGTTATATGATCATTTTTAGTTTATATTTGCTGTTCATTTAGCTCATCAATTTAATGCAGAATCATCATCAACATATCCTGATTATCTTTGCAAATGGCAAGGACTTCCTTATTCTGAATGCTCTTGGGAAGATGGTAGTCTAACTGCACGTTTTTTTCAATTACAAATTGATGAATACTTAGATAGAGAGAGAGCAGAAACCATTCCTAATAGAAACACAAAGTGTTTACGTACTCGACCTAAGTTTGCAGCATTTAAATCACAGCCAGATTTTCTTGGTGACAAAAATCTTCAATTGCGGGATTATCAACTTGATGGAATAAATTGGTTAGTTCATGCATGGTGTCGTGAAGTGTCATGTATACTATCTGATGAAATGGGTCTTGGTTAGTCATATTTATAAAATAGCTGCATTTAGTTTTGTTACCAGACTATTAGCTTAATACCAATAATACAACTTTATTTTGTTGCAGGTAAAACAATTCAGACCATATCATTTCTCTCTTACTTATTCCATTCTTACTCACTATATGGTCCATATCTTGTTGTGGTTCCACTTTCGACTATGGATGCTTGGGCCCGAGAGTTTCGTTTGTGGGCTCCAAAAATGAATGTCATTGTGTATATTGGTGATGCAAATTCCAGACAAAATATTCAGGAGTATGAGTGGTGTAACAAAAAAACAAAGAAGCTAAAGTTTAATGTTTTGCTAACAACATATGAAATGTTATTAAGAGATAAGGTAATCATAACAATCATTACTTTTTTGGGGGCTTATTTAGAAAAATGTTTTTTTACAAATGTTTTTTAAATTTTATTGTATAAAGTTATATATTTTTAAACTGTAATTTTGTCATAATTTAACACTGAAGAAATCTAGAGAAATATGACTATACTATGTTTGCATCAATATCTATTGAAATTTTAACCCTTTTAATAACTTTGTATTATTCATCAATATTATGTTATTCTAGATGTTTAGATTTTTCTCAATTTATTTCATATCATTCATATAATTAGTTTATATAGATAGTTGCTTGGAACAACATAATCATTTGAATTGATTGAATATATAGGAGCAACTTGGATCTATTTACTGGGCATGTCTCATGGTTGATGAAGCCCATCGACTAAAGAATGATGATTCACTACTGTATCGGATGTTGATAGATTTTCGGACCAATTATCGTTTACTTATAACTGGGACTCCTCTTCAAAATTCTCTTAAAGAGTTGTGGGCATTAATGCATTTTATCATGCCAAATCAGTGAAGTGATTTTTTTTATACATATATATATGCAAATAATAAGTTACCAGTAATATAGTGGTATAATAGTTATATTATTAAATAGGTTTGACTCTTGGGAAGACTTTGAGAATAAATACTCTATATCTGACAAAGATGGTTTGCAAAAACTCCACCGAGACCTAGAGCCCTATTTGTTAAGAAGAGTTAAGAAAGATGTAGAAAAATCTTTACCTGCAAAAGTAAGCTATTGCTTTAGTGATCCTCAATTTAAAAAACAGAACATTTTTATGTCCCTATGCAAACAGTGAGGTCTTGCTGTTTATTAAACTTTTATATTAGGTGGAGCAAATTCTTCGCGTTGAAATGTCACAAATTCAAAAGCAGTACTACAAGTAAAATATTCAAGTTATTCTAATTGTTTCTAATTGTTTCCTTTACCTCTTATTCTAAAAATCACAGCATCAACTTTTCATCTTTTTTTACATATTTTTTTATATTTATTTTCAGGTTGATTCTCACACGAAATGTGCATGAGTTGTGTAAAGAATTAAAAGGAAAGTTCACTGGTTTACTTAACATAATAGTTGAGCTAAAAAAATGCTGCAATCATTCAAACTTGATCAAGCCATCAGAACTGCGTCTAGGAGACCCTTCCATGTTACAGGTATTATTATTATGAAACTGAAAAACCAAAGTTCAACTTTAAAAGTTATGTAAATCATAAATTTTTAAAATTTTTTTCTCTACCTGTTATTTTTTATACTTTAGACAATAATTAGAGGAAGCGGAAAAATGATTTTACTTGATAAACTTCTGTGTCGATTAAAAGAGACAGGTCATAGAGTTTTAATTTTCTCTCAAATGGTTCGCATGCTTGATATTATTGCTGATTATCTTTATATTAAAAGGTTTCAGTTTCAGGTAACTAAAAGATCAACATTTATACCCACAAAATCTTTTTTAACAAAATATTGTTTATTGAAAGTTTCATTTTCATGCCTTTTCAGAATTTTATTAAAAATAATAAAGTTATCATCTTATGTTTGATTTAAAGCATATTAAATTGAATATTAAATTCAGCTGTTTGTGCAAACAAAAACAAATCTGAAATTCTTGTTTAACCTTTTTAGAGGCTTGATGGTTCTATCCGTGGAGATAAACGTAAACAAGCTTTAGATCATTTCAATGCTGATGGATCACAAGTGAGTGTTTTAAAAAGTTATGTTATAGTAATAAGCTGAAAACTTAATAATTTTCTGACTCTGTTTCTTTTAGGACTTTTGTTTTTTGCTCTCGACTCGTGCTGGAGGTTTAGGTATTAACTTGGCTTCTGCTGATACTGTCATTATCTTTGATTCTGATTGGAATCCACAAAATGATTTACAAGCCATGGCACGAGCTCATAGAATAGGGCAAAAAAATCAAGTTCACATTTATAGGTATGATTTTAAGAAATTTTACTTAAAGCAAGTGCCAAAAATATTTTGTTATTAAAATGGCAAAGTTTTTTTTAAAAAAAAATCTAGAATGAAACAATCATAATTCAGGTTTGTGACTAAAAGTTCAGTTGAGGAAGATATTATTGAGCGTGCAAAAAAAAAGATGGTTCTTGATCATTTGATTATCCAAAGAATGGACACTACTGGCCGAAGAGTCCTTTCAAAATCCAATGTTTCTCTCTCATCAGCGTAAGGTTTATTTTGCTTATGTTTTTCATGACTCAGAAAATGCTTATTGTAAACCTTAACATTCTTAAAGTATTTTTTTTGTAATATTATTTTCTCTAAAAAAACTTGTATATTTATAATGAAAATGAATAAATGAAAATGAATTATCTTTTAGAAGCGTTCCATTTAAAAAGGAAGAGCTTTCTAGTATCTTAAAATTTGGAGCTGAAGAGCTATTCAAAGATCATGACCATGAATCTGACCAAAAGTTACATGTATGGTTTATCTATTTTTTTAAAATTAATTTTAATAGCATGATGTAAACAAAAAACTAAATGTTTAAAATTCTTAGGCAATGGACATTGATGAAATTCTTCAACGTGCTGAAACTCAGGAATCAGTTGATCCCATAAATAGTGTTAGTGAAGAATTATTGTCACAGTTTAAAGTAAGTTATAACTTAGATATTAAACTAAAGGCTTAAATTTCATTGTTTCAATTACATTAAAATCATGTTGCATTCAATTAAAATTATTTAGAACCTTAACAGAATTTTTATTTTATTTTTTTACAATAAACTATGTAATTATGCTGCATTTAATGAAAATTATCTAGATCTTTTCCTTACTATCAATCAGGTTGTAAACTATGCAGCATTCAATGAAGAGGATATTAAGGTTGAGCTAACAACTCCAATGCAAAAACTTTGGAATGAAATTATTCCTGAAGAGGATAGAAAACAGATTGAAGAAGAACTTGAGAAAGAAAAGAATAATGCATTAAAACCAAGAAGTCGTAAAACAGTGGTGAAGGTATGAACTTGAAATTATAATAATATCACTTGAAATGTATTCTATTTTATAACAGAATGCACAGTAGAGGAATAAAAAATGGTAAGATAAGAATATTTGCAAAATGTTTCTATAAAATTAGGCCTTTTTTTTTTGTTTTTGGCAAATTAGATGCATGTTGGTATTGAATCTAAAAAAGTAAAGTCAAAAGAGATTGTTGATACTGACACATCAACAGATTCAGACTCAGTTATTGACGATAATGATGATGGTACAAAAAATTTGAAAAAGCCAAGTAAAAAGTTGGCAAAAGTTTTAACTAAAGAAGAAGTTAAAGGCTTTTCAGATGCTGAGATTAGAAGGTAAACAAACATAAACATTTCGTTAAACATAAATATTTGGAGGTTATAGAATTTAAAAAATTGATTTTAAAAGTTGCATTTAGATTCATAAAGAGTTTTAAGAAATTTTCAAGACCAATGACAAGGTTTTTTTTTTTGGTTTTTTTTTCTTCAAACTTATTCCTTTCATAATTCACTTTTTTTTTAAAACATACTTTTTGAAATAAAAAGTTTTTTAGTAAACTTCTATAGATATTTTTCTTTAACTAGGCTGGATTCTATTGCTGAAGATGCTGAATTAACTGAAAAGTCTTTGAGTGAGCTCCATAATCTTGGTAGTCTTCTAAAATCATCTTGTGAGCAAGCTGTAAAAGAGTATCAAGAGAAGTTGCATCAAGATGAAAATTTTGATGGTAAAATATTGATTTCTATATTAATATTGTTTATTCTATTACTTATTTACTTGTGCATGTGTCTCTCACTCTATCTTTATTAGGGCGAAAAAAGGGTGCTACATTAAAGCTAGGAGGAGTTACAATAAATGCACCATCAGTTTTGAAAGCAGAAATAGATCTTGAACCACTGGCACTTTGCTTACCAAGTGATCAAAAACATCAAAAAAGGTGTTCATTAAACAACTTAAATAGATTTGAGAATGTCATATTGATTTTAACTTTAAATTTATAAGACTTGCCTAATTTTATTTCAGATATTTGTTTTTTCAGCTATCGGCTTACCACTCCTACACGTAGTGTTCATTGGGGAATACCTTGGGGTGTTGTTGAAGACTCCATGTTACTTATAGGAATTTTGGTACATGGTCTTGGAAATTGGGATGCAATAAAAAATGATCAATCACTTATGTTAAATGGAAAGGTGGAAAAAAATTTTATACTAGAGTTTTTTTTTAAATTGTGCTTTTTTTAAAATTTTTTTAAATTGTGCATTTTTTACTGAATATTAGATATTACCAAATAACAATGGTAAACCACAAGAGAAGCACTTGCAATCAAGAGCAGAATATTTATTAAAGCTTCTTAAGGAACAAAACAACCAAGTGGAAGAAAAATCTAAGAAGGTTTTGATTTTTTTATTTGGTAACTTAAGATTTTTCTTGATAGTCTCTATGACTTAATATTTTTTTTTTTCTCATGTTAATTTACATAGAAAAAGGTTAAGCTAAATCATTCAAAATCTACTACAAATAAATCAGAGCAGGAGTCACATGTTGATGTAGTTGTTAAGAACTCAAAGAAAGAGAAAACAAAATTGAAGAAGAATAGCAGCAAGAAACAGGTTTTTTATAATTGTTATAATTTTTCCAAATTATTTTTATGGTTACATTATATTCCTTTTTCCATAATGCAAAAAGCAAAAAGTTATTTTTATATAATTTCTTAAGTTGCTCTTTTAATTATTCTATATTTGATAAAACTATTGTTGAAAAAAAAAAAAAAGACAAAGGTACAGATCAGTTATAGACTATAAAAGTTGTTTATGATTGCCAGGGTAAAGAATTAATTTTAAAAAGGCTTTTAAAATGGTTTTGAAATAGTAGTATCGCTTTCAAATTGATGATGATGTTCTGGTTGTCACACAAACGAAATTTAAAAAATTAAACTAGACTTACTTAACCGTTTAACTGTTGCTATGGTTTTTTTATATTTGTTTTATTTTTTAGTCATCAGATCAAGCCTTATCAGAGACTCTTGCACCTGTTGAAATGGGATCTATAATCATAAAAGAAATCAACGACATGGATGATAATATTTTTAAAAAGGTAATTGTATAAAATCAATGTTACACCAATACAATATCTTTTAAAAAATCGATTGACTCGTTATAAACATCTACATATTTCTTCCTTTTTCTTTCTTTTTAGTGCAAAGAGAAAATGCGACCTGAACGTAAGTCTCTTCAACTTCTTCACACTCCTGATGAAAGTATGCCTCAAGAGGAACAAGTTAATACAACAAAACGTTGCTTACTCAAGATTGGTGATCATATTGAAAAATGTCTTGATGAATACCACCTTAATATACAGGAGCAAGATACTTGGAGAAGGTTCCACATTTTTTTTTTTAACTCCTATTAAAACTAAAAATTGACTCATATATTCAAATAAACTGAGCTTTACCATTCATTCAAAGGAAACCTTAAGGTTATCAATTCTGTCTGAATTATAGTTTTTAGTTTTTTTTTCATTTCCTAATATATTTAATTGTATTATCAGTAACTTATGGTCGTTTGTTGCAAAATTCACTGAACTCAGTCCTGCAAAACTATATAAACTCTATCGAACTGCTTGTCGTAAACGGGATACCCAACGGGATGAGGAAAAGAAAGAAATCGAAAAATTAAAAACTAACCACACATCGTCTTTAATCGAAATGGGAAAAAATTTACCTCCTGATCGATTACAGCTTGAAGCTGCTAGAAAGAAAGCTTTAGGTAGAAAAATTAGAAATTCATATTACAACATGTCTTTTCTTATAATATATTATTATTATTATTATTATTATTATTATTATTATTATTATTATTATTATTATTATTATTATTATTATTATTATTATTATTATTATTATTATTATTATTATTATTATTATTATTATTATTATTATTATTATTGGTATGTTTATTTATTATTACATATATGTATAACCACTACCGACAGAAAGTTTGAGGCAAGGGGTAGTTAATTTGTTGAAATAAGCTAATAGCTATAAATATTATTAGCTAATATTTTTTCGGATTTTTTTTTTTTTTTTTTTTTTTTTTTTTTTTGCATAGTAAAGATATTATTTATCACCATAACTTAAAAAAAAAAAAAAAACAATCAAAAAAATAATATTGTTCAAATCTTTGACTTCAAATATCCACCTCGATTTTTTATTATAGCGTTAAAGATTTTTGGCAAGTATTCTATTAATTTTTGCAATATTTGCTTTGGTATAGTATTTTATTTTTCTTGTAACGTATTCTAGAGGGTTTGAATAGAAGATGGCTGCTGTTCCCGTACTTTTCTATCAAGTTCTTCCACAATAATTCAATTGGATTAAGACTCATTCGACTAATTCTAAAATTTAACTACGCTCCAAATCTTTTAAATAACTTTTGAACGATATTAGTAGCATGTTTTAATTAAGTTATATGTAGATATTACATCCAAACAATTATTTTTTACTTACATACTTGTTTTAGGTAAAAATTTACAACCTGTCTTTCTGTCGGTATTGTATGTATAGTTAAACAATTTTTACTTTACATAATTGCAACGCTGTTTGCTTAGTTTCACTGATAGATAAGCGTTAGAGTGATGACGTTGCTCCATAAAATATTTTCAAGTATAAAATTTAAAGTTTTTAAAAAAATTGAACGAAAGTGAAGTAAGTGTATTTCATTAAAATTTTAAATTGGTATCTAGGGCTTAATTCCTACGTCAACAAAACACAGAAAAGTGAAAGAATACCACAAAAAAAACCGCTTGGTACTGAAATAAAACGAACAATATTGAGGAAAACTGAAAAGCATATGATAGAGTAAGTTTTTGAATACGGCATTTTGATTAATACCATTTATAACAATATTTCTGATCAATGGTTATGTTTCAAAATTATCGTTTTAGAGAAAAACTACCAAAGCGAAACAGTTTGACTCGTTCACAACACGAATACTCAAGTTCATCGGGTGAAAATTTCAATAAGCAAAACGCTCGAGATCGATCTCAAACATATGAACTTAATATAGCCTCTACGCGAGATGAAAAACCTAGAGTTCCAGATACACAGGTTCAAACAACATATCGTGAATGGAAAGAGGCTCAAAATAATAAAAATGTTCCATGTGATGAAAAACCAAACAAAGATAGACCTAACAATAAAGACTTTTACGTTGATCGCCATTATTATGATTCCAATAGCGATCTGAAATTTTATGACGGTAATAAAAAATCAGAGCGTCAGCATTTTCCAATATATGATCCACGATGTCGTCCTCGCCATTATGGAGATAATTCTGAATATGGGGACCAGATGTACTCATCTCCCTCTTTTAAAAAATCTCCCTCTGCATCGCAGTCTCCCTTATATTATGGAGATACTCGTAAAAGAACTAGAACTTCAAGTAATAATAGTGACATTTCAAGTTTTTCTCATCCAAAGAAGTTTTATGCAGACATTCATCATAGTTCAAGAGATAACGACAATTCTTAAAATTTAACGTTTTATATAACATCTGAAGTAATTTTTATAAAAATGAATTTCTTATTCAAAGAAAGCATGTAAATCTATACTGATATATTATGGCTACAATACTCTGCGTTATAAATTAATGCTTAAAGAAGCAGAATGGAGCTAAAGCGCACTTAAGGGTCCATCGTTGTTTATTTAGCTTTACGTCGAGGACGGAAAATGACCTTTTAAGGGGGAGGACATTGAAAACATTAAAACAGATTTTATTTTTCGCAACATGTGTTTTTTAAAATATACGCTTATGATCATTGTTTAAGGATTGTTCACCAGAATTTTAATGAACGTTGCTTTGCGTAGTTAGGTCTTGTAAAAAGATCTCGTAATATTAATTCAGATGAAAAACTAACAAAAATTGAGAGGGCTGTGATACCAGTTCTTTTAAAATATAAGGAAGAACAAATCATTCGGGTTTAAATTATTTCAAATGCTATTTTTAAATATTCTTAAAGTTATTAAAATTGCTATTCTTAAAGTTATTAGTAATACGGTTACATGCCAAGCATATCAACTAGCAGGTTTTCAAAAATCTATATGCATGGGGCGAAAATTGTTTACCTCATCTCCATTTTAAAATATTTCAATGTGGAATTTAAAAAATTTATAGCAAGTGTAACCAGAACTCGTGTGAGTTATTTAGATTCGTGATTTAAGTTAGAGAAAATTATGTTTTTAAATGATGGAGATTAGGGATTGCAATCCCGGAGGTCTTTTTCAACCCCGGGGTTAAAAAGCAGATACAACATCTATACAGTATTCAGCAGAATAAAAACAGTACGTTTAACTAAAAATTTAGTTTAACATGTTAATTAAATTTCACATGTTAATTAATGTTAAAAATTTTTGTTAGAAATAAGGATATACGTTATGTTTTTTGTGCTTCGAAATGCGACTTCAGGAAGCATAACGCGTCCAAAGTTTTATCGCCCATACGGTTACGAATTTTTGTATTGAACAGTCCAGCGGAAGAAAATTCCCGCTCAGCCTCGACACTTGTCTGTTTCACGGTCATTAGAAAAGAATAATCTCTTTTTAAATAATAGCCACGTGTACCCCCATTTTCAAATAGTGTCATTTCTTTTCGAATTTTTGATGACAATGTTTCTTGTCTGATTGGTTGTATTGGTGATTGTCCTTCTTTAATAACACGATCAAGTTCCTCTTCAATACTTAAAGTATTACTTTCTGACTCAGGTGCCATTTTAGGTTCTTCAATCAAATCCAGCATATCAGACTCAACTGATGCTCTTGCTATAGCAGGATTGGAAGCATTTAATCTTTCCAGCAATTCTACAGAAAGTTTTCGACATTTAAATGAAGAAGGCACTGTAATTACTTCTTTATTAACTTCAACTTCTTTATTAACTTCAACGGGGCTTCGACTGTTATGCAGGTATTGCAGAAGTTCACTCATATCGGTTCGGCGTTCATGCATGCGAGTCGTTAAAGCTCTACGCATTTCTTTGCTTGTGTTATTTTCAGCATCTTTTAATTTGTAAGCATGAAATAAATAGCAATGTCTGCGGTAAATAGGTTAGAATCTCGACGACATATTGCTTCAACCGTTGCTTTAATGGGGACTAAAATTGTAACAATCTCTGATAATATTGTCACTTCATCATGTGACAGAGCTATAGAACTATCTTGCACAGGGTAAAAATGAATTAATGCTTTTTGTATACAATTTTTTACTTTGTAAAATCGTTTAAGCATTAACAGAAGGCTGCTCCACCCTGTCTTGCAGTCCATTATTAAAGACAGTTGTTTTCCAAATTCAGCCTTAGTATATTTTTGTAAGATGTCGTTCTTGGTAGGTGATCGTCTAAATTTTAGTATTAGTTTGCGTACTTTTTTAATGACTGGCCCATAATGAACTTCATTTATTTCAATTTTAGGTTTTACATTTTCATGATTGTAGTCCAACAAATCTTCCTCAATGTCCTCATTTTCGGATGAATCACTGTCAGAAAGTTCATTGTTAAAATCTGGCTGATTTGCATCGAATTCTCTCTTTTTATAAAGAACATCAATTACAGCAAGTTGTATGCCGTGAGCAAAACATAATTGTTGGTTAGCAGGCAGCAACCTGCTAACTTTTTTCATAACACTAGCTCCGTCGGTAATTATAGCCACAATGTCGCTGTATAGATCAAGACTATGATCTTTAAGTTTTTTTCTAATAGTTCAATGCACTTTTCTGCTGGTAAAGACAAAGAAAATCTCTCTCCTACACCGAATTCCGTTTTCTTGCGCACTTCAATTTGATGAACTAAACCTAATCTTATTTTTTTGATGTACTCTACTTCATGATTACGAATTGTGTTTACTGACGTTGGTAGATTTCTGAATCCCATAGCAGTTAGAGCGGCACGTAAGTCTGTTGAAGAACAAATCACATTGAATGAAAGCCCATCAGACACCGTTAAACGAGCAAGTGTAGCACGAAGTGTTTTATCTTCCCTTTCATAAATCGAAAAGTATTCTGTTAGTGGTTTATATTTCTTTTTTGGCGGTTTATTTGGTGTGAATTCTCCGTTAATATTAGGTTGGGTTGGAATTTCGACCATCACATTATGCACCGACAACATGTGTGTATGAAGTCCTTTTGTTGAGCCACCACCAATTTTTAAAATCTTCTTGCAATTAAGCATTTCACACATCACTGTTTGGCCTTTTTCATCCTGTAGAAAATATTTCTAAACACTTACTTTTAGTTGTAAAATCCACATACGACATGCTGATTTAATTTTTAACATTAAGATTCTACCTTACATGAAAAGCGCTTTTCTTCAGTTTGAAAAAACTGAATATACTAAATAAGCTATTAAAAATTATTAACAATAGTAACTAATAGTCCGGTAGAATTTAGTCTTAACCTAGAAAAAATTAGTATAAAGACATGTTATATATCGTTGGAAAGCTTATTATTTCCTCTTTTAAATGAGTAATTGGTATTTTTTTTATTTTGGGGAAAAAAAGTTGTGACGCCATAAAGATTAGCAGAAAAGCACCAAAATTGACGTTTTTTTACTAAAAGAATTTATAATTTAAGCAAGTAAATGTAATATATTTTTATATTTATTACTCCTAAGTATTAGTAGTTGGTTTAATGAACTGAAAGCGAAATAATAATAACTAAAAGTACGGTATAAAGGCAGAGGGGGACGCTACTTTAGCCAATTTTTTGAAAATTTGACTTAAAGATGTGTTTACAAAACAAATATATTCAAAATATATAAAATACTGTTAAACGTAATTATTCTGTAATGTTACCAAGAGCATGTTAAAAAATATTTACAAAGAAGTTTATCTTTATGCATTAAGTTTATCTTACTTATTCTGATTAAATTAAAATTTATGTAAAAACATCTGAGAAGTGACGATCATGGGCTGGTTCATTTTCTTCGTCAACTTTCTCAATATTTGTACAGTTAATCCCGTGACAGGTAGCACACGATGAAGTGCAGTGAAGTCCCATCTTTCTGCAGGAACATCGACTCGAACAGGAGTTTTTACACCCACATCGAACAACCTTTAGGATATCCTCTGGACCTGCATTTTCATCTGTCGCTATTGGTGAGTACATAAAGCCATTTAATTTCCATCCCCAATTAAGTGGGTCAAGATCAATTTCACTTAGACATCTCCAAATACGCACTTGATGATATACTCTCAATCCATGGTAGTAAGCAGCTCTAGGAGATGGTGGAAGAACAGAAGGGTCTATGTAGATTTGATGTTGAGGAATGTAGCAGCTGAAAGAAACGAATTGATGCATTTCCAATCTCATCAGGCGATTTATCATCATGGTAAAAAATATTTGGTGCATTGCACAAGTCTTTGGCTTCAAGCTTTCTAAAAATTGAAGTCTTTCCAAAATTGTGAATTGCTGATGTTGTATCACAACCTGTAAATGCGTGCGCAAAAAGAATATTGTTAATGACATGTTCTGCTGTACTGCCAATAATCTGATCATGTCATAACATTCACGCTGGCAATCAACTCTTTTTGTCATACTTGTTAAATATATTTTGTGTAAAGATTCAACTGATTTACAGTGGTGTAATAAGAGGCAAAGAATATCGCTGTCATCAGCAAATATTGTGACGGGCTCTGTTTTGGAAAAGTTAAGGTGGTAGACTGCTAAAAAACATTGAAAAAAGTAGTTTTTCAAAAGTTGATTAGTTAAAAACTTTAACTATTGCTGTTTTTAAAAACATACATATTATTTTACAAAAAAACATAAAAAGGCCTAAAAAAACAGTTTAAACTTAGTAGGGTGATTTTGCTTCCCCTAGCAACGCTCATAGCAACGTCAAAATAAGGCAATTTTAACTAAATTTTACAAAATCTAAGCACTCAAACCAATAGCTACTTCTTTGTTTTTTGTTTTTCTATGTTTAAATGACATGGTGTGAAAGAACAACGTTGTTGAATTGGTTTATTACTATATATTAACTCGATAAAAGTGCATACTATCAACATTGGTTCTGCAGAAAGAAGAAATAAGTCTAAAAGCAAAAAACGTAAATGTTATAGATTACTTGAAATTAGTGTTGCATCTGCTGTCATACAGTTTAATGATGGTAAAACTGGTATGATAGATGTTTTTCACAGTTTAGGAATTTTACCAGGACATTTTACTAAAAACGGTTTTCAAAATAGTGATGTGCTACGTGAAAAGCTTATGGACATAAAATCATCTGAAAAGTTTAAAAAACAAAGAAAAAAGCTTAGAGCAACAAGGAAGGGGTTTGATGATAAGCACAATGATGAAGAAGGAACATTATATGAAAAGGGGGGGTTTTAACCTGTTTTCAAGTGTTAATATATTTGTATTTTCAAAATATAAAGTTTTATTTGCATTTTTCTCTGTTGTAAAGTTTTTCATATTCTGGATAAGATTGCGGGAGCTGTATTTGTCCAATTGATTTGAAATTTTGTACAGATGTTCATTTTTATGAGCTTTATGTCCTGAGATAAAGAAATTTTGGATAAAAATTAAAATTAAATTTTTTGGGCTGTTTTGGGGTCAGGAATTTGGCCTAAATTTAGACGCATAGAAAAAGCTTATGGTGCATCGAAATTGAAAAAGATTCAAATTTTTTGTTTATCTCAGGACATTTATCTACTTAAAAGGTACACAACTGTAAAATTTTGAGACTTGATATATTTTACTTTTTGAGATATCTTTTCCAAGAACTTTGCACTTTTTAGGCCTAAAAACACTTAAATTTGCCCAAAAATTAGAAAGAGGAAAAAAAAAAAAATTTTTTTCTTTTTTTAATCCTATTTATCGTGTTTAAAATGAGAAAATCAATTGGAATAATGTCAGATTTTAAAATTTTTTTTTTAGCAGTCTACCACCTTAAGTGCAATTTTAACGATTGTAGTATCTGCGTCAGAATGACACACATACACAGTAAAACCTCTTTCTCTTAATCTAACTTCTAGAATTCGGATAAATGATTTTTTGTTGGCGTAGTTAGAGAAAAATTTACTTCTATCAGACGGACAAGGATTGCTTTTATGTATTTCAACTGCAAATTGTGATAAAGATCCACGCTTTATACGCGTAGCGTCTTTTGTAGAATTTTCATATCCATCGAATACTACTACACTAACTTTAAGGTAATTAAGAAATTGGATGTACTTTTCAAAAATATTGTCAAATATTTCACCCTTGTTCCAATCGCAGCAGTATAAAAGAGCGCCACCATCGGCAACTTTTAAAGAATAAGGAGCAAATGGCATAGATATAACTGGCTTTGTTAGGTAATTTTTCAGCTTGTGTTTTTGAGCACTGCGCATAAGACCATCTTTAAAAAGTGACATAGGGAACGAAGTTAGTTCATAGTAAAAGTAGTCTTCAATTTCTTTTTCTGGTTTTTTCTCAACGATAACTGATAAACGCAAAAACAATGTCAAGGGATCAACTGATATATTTTCATGGTTGACTTTAATATTTGAGTACAGTCCTTGAAGATTTTTGAGTTGATTACTCCTTTTGAAGGATACTTCTGTGTATGTCATACCATTCATTTGTGCCAGTATTGATGCACCAATGCTTTCAGAACAATCACAAGTCACCTGATTAAACTCATCTACAAGCCCTGAGTCCAGAGCCTGAAGTTGTTCTCTTACATCAAATGGGCTATGAGAATCAAACCATGATTTAATTTTTTGAAAATCTTCAGAGTCACGTCTAATCCTTCCCGCACAAAGTTCTTTGTGTTCTTTACTTGAGTTTCTTGGCGAGGTTAATGAATTTATTGCTTCTGTCATTTCAGCGCACCTTGATAAAAAATATTATTTCTATATTTGTAAATATTTGCCCCATTTAGTTTTTGCTGGAAATATCTATTTTATTAGCAAATTCCAAGTAAACGAAACAATAAATATTTAATTTTATTTTTACCTATGCATTGTACTTGTCCAAACATGTAAAACATTTTCAGTAATTCCTCTGCCAACAACTCCTCCTTTGCCCTTTAACGATTTCATTAATATCTGTTCTATTGATAAATCAGTCCATATTCCAGACCAACTCTTTGAAGTGCGCCTTACTGTATGTTCTCCATTGAGGAACTGTTTATATACTTCTGGGTGAGTGCATGCTAATTCATCCACTGATTGTAAATATAAACGTAATGATTTTGTATAATTATTGTGCCCTGTTGAGGCAAGTAGTTTTAGCATACATTTTGTTGTAGCAATATGTAGGTTCCAGTTACTAGTTCTTTCCGCTCGAATAAACTCTTGTACAATAAATATATAGTGAACATAGTTTAGCCATAATTTTGCAGTTCGTGATTTTGCCATGTATTCTTCTTGCTTTTTTTCAAATAATAGAATTAACTTCTTTTCAAGGTCAGTGTCGCCATTTTTGTTATGCATATTTGAGCTGTACATTAATTTAATTTCAGTTTTTTCTTCATCGCTTAGTTCAACCCAAACTTCCTCCAGCAATATAGATAAGATAGAAGATGCAGCAAACATATGGCCTCGAAGACTTCGAGAAATTGCTTTTCCAGAAAACATTTGGTTGACTGAAGCGGAAGCGTAAACAGTTTCAAGAGCAGTTTTTAATCCACTTCCTTCCATCAATGTTCCAATAGCTCCAAGAAAACTCATTAGCTGATGAAATCCACCAATTCTAATAAAAACTTTCATTTTCTTTGAAGCCGCAATTTCATAGGCTTTCACATAAAGCTGTTGATCAAATGTAACACATGGCATTCCAAGGTTTAGCTTTTCTGATTGTATTACAACGAAACTTAACAAAGAATATAAAGCATTAAAATCAGTTGCCGGTAAGTTGATTACTGGAAGCATGGATACTTTAGAAATAGGAAGAACATTATTAACTTGACGACTCATGTAGGCAGCCCAACTTGGGCATCAAAGATATGCGACATGTTCCAAAGTATATCGACAAGGTTTGGCTTTAAAGTAACCTTAAATAAAAGAAAGTTAAAAGTTAATGATTGTCTCATATCATCAAAAATCTCAAAATAAATTGTATCTATAGAAGTTTTTATTATATTTTAAACTGTACATGAAATTTAAACACTAATTTTTTGAAACGCTATCCCTCTTAACCCCAGTCAAGTAAATACCTTTGTAAATTCTTGAAATTTTATTTGAGATAAAACCGGAACGTCAGAGCTGTAAAACTGAGAAATTGTAATCTGGTTGTCAAAGTTTATGTTGGACCAATAATCTTTTTTATCCCTAGGCAATCTTTTCTTATTTGATTTCTCAATAAAATTTCCATTTGCAATTGATATGGAACCTAATCCGTGATGTGTATTTTTACCATCAATTGTTGCTAAATCATGATCTGTGTTATCCCCAACAAACTGAATAGATGTTGTACCTTCAGGGCAAAGTATATCGTTAATTTTATCGTGTTTCACTATGTTCTGCTTGTAACGAATGACCTGTTAAATAAATTTAGTTTTTCTTGTATTCTATATTGTTATGTGTAAAAATTTTTTTAAAAAACAAATACAAATAAAATTATCACTTAATAAACAAACCTCGTCGTAACTTGATGCAAAACCCAGTTTAGCAAGTAGAACATTTAGCCACTTGGAAGAAAGTACATTATCAACGGTAACGGCTACTCCTAACTGCATTGGCATTATTGATTGTGGCCTCACTGCAGAAAACAATGCTTGTGAAATTGACGTTTGTTTTAATGGCACAGGAATTAGTTCTCTGATAAACACCTTCAGCAATAAGGGTATGCAGGTGTTTTCATTGTTAGTTACATCTTCTATTAAAGGATACGTTTTTACATCATGGTCAAAATTCTTTATACAATCACTCAATAATTTTGCTGTTGCAGTTATAACTCTGATTTTTTCGTCCTCTGCATTGTGTTTTTTTCTGGTGTACCAGTTTTCGCATAATATAAGTCTAAATCTGTCCAGTATAATTACATTACTTTTACCTTGTCGCGAGACTAATTGCATAGAATCTCCGTATTTTTCTTTTAATTTATTTTGCGTCATTTTAAGGGAATATATTTCTTCTCCTAATGTTTGCATCATCTCGTAAAACTCAGAGACTGTGTATAGATCAATATCTTCCTCAAGTTTTATGCATGCTGCATTAAAGACAGTAAGCTTTTCTGTTGATGTTGGTCTTCCACAGCTTGATGTAGTAATAGGTTTTTCAAATTTTGCACGACAATAGATGTGATATCGTGCTTCAACAGCTACAAGATCATTTATATTCAAAAGTCTAGCTTCAACTGTTTTAGATAAAAAATTGTTACGTTCGTTGCATAATTCTAGAGTTGCATGATAAATTTTTGATGATTTTGTTCTTACTTCTATGAAATTATTTCTCTCAGGATGGCGACTGTCAAGTGTGCACATATTTCCACAATAAAAACATTGCTCTTTAAAATTAAAAAAAATCTGTTCTGATCGAGTTGAACGTTTTCTTTCAATAGGAGTTTCCATCGATGCTTGTGATCGTTTAATTGATTTTGATTGGTTTCTTAATTTAGTTCCACACGATGAGTGAATAAAAACCTTTTCTCCTGTCTCTTGTTTTTTATTCAGTTCATTTACCAATACATTTAAATCCAATTTTAAAGCACATTCAATTAATTTTCCAAGAGCTCCTTGGTTATCAACATTCCTTCCAAATCTTGCCCCCACTTGGCTCAACGAATCTCCTTCTAATTTCATTTTACCACACAATGCACATACAGAGGATTCATTTTTTAAGTCCATAATTTTTCAGTTTCAGAACTAGTTTTATTATCACTTACAAGATCAGATAATTTATATTAAAATCTGAAAATAGCAAATCATTACATAATTATAAACACTAAGATAAATAATTTATTAAAAAGTTTTTGATAAATATTGCCAAAAAAATTCGATTACATTTCGAATACAAAAAGAATATTACATTCTAATAACTTTAAAATTCGAAATGTAGAACAAGGAATTTTTATTCCCTCTACCCATTTTTACTTACAGAAACAAAGTTTAACAAAAATATTTGACAAAAACAAACAAAAAATCAAAAATATTCCTCTTGCAAAATTCAAAAAAGGTCCTTTGGGGGGCTGTGGCCCCCGCGGCTCCGAAAGCCATGTTTCTAGTAACAAAAAATATATATATATACTCAACACTTTTATATTATTTAAATATAAGTGTTATTATAGTTACAACGCAACTTATTGTACAGCATACTTAAAATTTATCAGCAACGTTTAAAATTTCGTATTTTACTCCTAATCTTTGTGACGTCATAACATTTTTTCCCCAAAATAAAAAAAAATACCAATTACCCATTTTAAAGAGGAAATAATAAGCTTTCCAACGATATATAACATGTCTTTATAATAATTTTTTCTAGGTTGACCCCTTTTTTGGTGAAATTCTACCGAACTAATTTAACGCGAATATTTTTATTTTAATAACTTTTTAGAAGCAACGTAAATTTGTATTGTATAACGAAATATTGTAAAATAAATATAAATCGTTATATATGATACAAAGTGTGTATCGCAAGCAAGCATATTGTAATAATATTTTTAATTGCTTACAAATCTATTATTTAAATCAGATCGTATTCAATTTTTAAATAGTGTATATGCTAACAAACATGACATAGTGCGAAGATTTTCTCTTTTGTTTTTCTCTAAATAAATTCTTTTCGATATCGTATTTTATAATACAACTGAAAATAGAATACTTTTTACAATTTTATACTAAATAAAAATTATTTTATTGATTTGCAAAAAAGTTATTTTTATATATTTTTTCATTACGCTTTGTTTTGTTCGATCTTATAGGGAATCCCGGGATTTCGGGATCATAAAAAAGGCCGGGATCCCGGGATTGCAATCGCTAAGGGAGATAGATAATAGGAAAAATATTATCCCGAAATAATTTGTCTCCTAAATTTTTTTTTAAACTTGTCTCGCAGATTAGAAACAAAATTTATGCTCTAAAGGACATAATATATGGTTTTGAATAATTTCCAACATCTTATGCTTTGTACAACCGATTTTGATATGATTTCAAATAACCTTTCATAACCCCTTTAGTCTCCTCACTTTAAAAGTCTCCAAAATTGAAACTCTTTTTTGAACTTAATTTTCTGTAACAGAGAGCACATGGCCTTAAAATTAAATATTTAATGATTTTATTTTTGAAATTAAATTCAAGTTTTCTCTTAAAACAATTTAACATAACCATTAACCATGCGTTGTTTCCTGGTGATGTAAAAGCTGGTGATGTGAGTCATATAAATCAAGCTTTTTTAAATTGTAGCATTTCAGGCCTTGGATAATCGGAATGGAATACACTTATTCGTTTTTTAAACAATATTAGAAGTCTATGGCTCAAAAAAAAACTACAGGAATAATGAAATTCAAACGACACTCTAATGAGAACACTTTATTTGTTCGAAACGATGAGAATTCGATCGTCAAGCAGAATAGATATATCTGTTGATCCATTTAGAAGTGATCGAAAATTGCAAAGATCTTACTATAAGTATAAAATAAGTGTAAAGCCTGATGAAAAATTTTAAATTTTAGTACTTTGTGGGGGACATGATAACCTTGGAAACTTCCGTTGGTAGCCCTGATATAATTGTCTTCATACTATTCATCAGTTAGGAGGTATGGGTTTTAAAGTGTGTGGGAAAAGAAGACAAACAATGAAAATTGACGTTTCCTTCAAGAACGTTTTCATTCAGAATATTAGTTTGTTGATTCCAGTAATAATCATGAGCTATTTTACCTAAAGTGCAGTTGTTTTAATTGAACTGTAATTTGCAGCGATCAAAATCTCACGTAGGCTCGATTTATTACAGTAGCAAAATTAAGGCTAAAGCACTTCTCGTTTATGGAGACTTTGTTTGCCAAATCGGCTAGAAGATTGAAGATTAAATATAAAACTAAACGTCAAAAGAAAAAGAATCTAATTTTTGTATTGTTTGTTTAGTAAGAGTCTTGAAATCTTTTACTAAATAAACGAGAGAATCTTGAAAACCTTTACTAAACAAGCGCGAATATTTGAATACTTTTACTTAACAAACGCGAGAATCTTGAACACTTTTGACAATTGAGTTTTTCTCCAAAAATCAAGGTTGAATTTAGGCGTAATAAATCAGATTTGACTTTTTTTTGGCTTGAACCTCAAGTATGCCATCCATAAAATCTTCGTGACTAAGCTCTGTAGCTTCTCGTCGTAAGCCTATCATACCAGCCTCCACACACACTGCTTTTAGCTGTGCACCGTTGAAGTCATCTGTGCAACGAGCTAGTTCCTCAAAGTTAACCTGTCAAACATTTAAAAAGTAAATTATAAAATTGAACAATAACTTAAAAAAATTTTTATATCTTTTAGAAGTATTTACCTCAGGGCTAACATTCATTTTTCGAGAATGAATTTGCATTATTCTTGCTCGCGCTTCTTCTGTTGGATTAGGAAATTCTATTTTTCGATCTAAACGTCCAGAGCGCAATAAAGCGGGATCCAAAATATCGACTCGATTTGTTGCTGCTATTACCTATAGTTCGGGGAGAAGAAAATAAAGTCTGACCATAAATTTATAGAACTAAGAGTTATCTCAAGCAACGTAAACATAAGAGGCTCTGAAATCGATGCACTTCTCTACAGGCTTTGACGCGACTGAGCTTTTTAAATATAGACATTTTTAAACAAATAATAATTTTTATATATTCTAGTTTAACACATGACGTTTAAACATTTCTTGAAAGCAAGTTGGTTAGTAAAATAAAGAATTGCACTGCTAAAAATTACATACAACTCGCATAACATACAGTCGTTATTATGAGGAACTGGTTGTATTTGTACTAATCATAAATCTGAGTCAATAACTTTAGGGGCCCCTTGCACTGATATCTGGTAAATAAGACATACTTGCCAAATAACTTTTGTCTACGTCAGGGACTGCCCACTTTTTTTCCTAATAGGTTAAATTATAAATTCAGGTATATTCAACATACCACATAGCTTCTTAAACATAAAATTTTAATGAGCTCAGAAGATAAGGAAATTATTATTTTTTAATTAAAATAATATAAACAAAATAACGCACCATTTTGACCACAATTTGGTGCACGATCTTCAGGTCAGTCCCTAGTCTATTTCATATAAATTTTATGTAAAGGGGAATGTTACAATGGTATATTGCAAATTATGTTACCTTTTTAAAACTCTATAACCTAATAAATTCTTAAAACAAAAAAACAAAAAAAAAAAAAAAAAAGCAACTGAAAAACAAACAAAAAACAACAAAATAATAAATGTAATTTAGTAATTTAATGATAGAGAATTCCTGTTTTATATATTTGAGTTTTCTACTTTAATGAAATAAGCAGTTTGTAATTAATGTAATCCATAATGTTAAATTTTTTACTTATCTTTTATTTTATTTATTTTTATTTTATTTTTGGAAGTTGATATTTATTTCAGTTTCAGCTCTACAAACTTTATTTTCATTTTTGGTAAAAAATAAGGCTAACTTTTTTAAAATTTTGCAAAAGTACTAAAATTTATAAAAAGTTTCACATTGTTGCAATAGGGGCTTTATTAAATATAATACTATCATGAATGCAATTTATGCAATAGAGGACTTAACATGAGGGAAAGGGAAATGTTAGATAACAAATGATGTCAAATGTTCTGAACCAGGCCACACTACCTATATCAGTTCATATATCAAAGCACAAGTAGACCATGTGGACAGAACAGTTGTTCAAATTTCTTTGTATGACATATTTTCATTACATATCTCAAAAGGTATGGATTTGAAGTAACCAAGCACCAATGCAGAGTTTTTTCAACTATTTTAACATATAATCATTTTCTGATCAATACCCCTAAAAACAGGAAGGAGGAAATCAAATTGGGCAAAGATTAATTGATAAATTACTTCGTCAAAAATTGTACTTTTTAACTTATTTGAAATCTCTTTAACCTTTGGTTTTTTTCATTTCAAAAGAACTTAAATATTTTCCTATGTTTTTGCTTTTCAAATATGTTCTAAATACATTTTGTATTACAAAAGAAAAGAAACTGATGTTCATTATTTAAAACAAGTTTTATTTTTTTCTATCAGTTAAAATGTAAACATATGTTGTCAAAGCCTGTCATTATAGAAGACCATGATAAAACTAAAACAGTAAAAAGTCACCATAAATTTTGAAAATTTGAACATCATATTCTCCCCATTAGTTTGATATTAAAAAACATTAAAAAATACCTTTATTTGTGAAGTTGAGCTGAAACCATCCAACTGATTTAATAGTTCTAACATTGTTCTTTGCACTTCACGGTCACCAGCTTTTTCACTATCAAAGCGCTTTGTACCAATAGCATCAAGTTCATCAATAAATATAATTGCTGGGAGTTTCTCTTTTGCAAGTGCAAAAGCATCTCGCACGAGTTTGGCACCATCACCAATAAACATTTGTACTAACTGGGGCCCAGCAAGTTTCAGAAACGTTGCTTTGGTTTGTGCTGCACAAGCTCGAGCGAGCAGAGTTTTCCCAGTACCAGGAGGACCATATAATAAAACACCTTTGGGTGGAGATACACCTAAAAATTATTATTATTCATGATAGCTTTTTATTATAAAGTCAGAGAGAAAATATTATGGTTTTTAATGTTGTGGTTTTGACAGTGAAAATTTTTAAATTTTGTAAAATATTTCTTTTTACAAAAACAATTTTAATTAATACTTTTAGAAAATTGTTTCATCTTCAAAATTTAACTAAGCAATTTTTTTAAAAAAAGAAAAACAATTTAAAAGCTAAAAATTTCTTCTTACCTAATCGTTCAAAGCGCTCTTTGTGGGTCATAGGTAGTACAATAGCTTCTATGAGTTCCTGAATTTGTGCATCAAGACCACCAATATCACTGTACTGCTCAGTAGGCCGCTCATCGACTTCCATTGCTTTAACTCTGGCATCAAACTCTGATGGAAGAGTTTCAAGAATTAAATACGAGTCTTTATTTACTCCAACCAAATCACCTGGTTTTAGATTTTCAGGCTCAACAAGACCAATTACTGGCAGAAAGTATGTTTGGCGTGTTGAAGTTTTTACCACAGCACATTTCCCTAAAGAATATTTTTTCAAAAACATTTTTAAATTTTTATTGATTAAATGAAAAGATATAAACAGCATTAGTTTGGCTTGGGGATACTTGGATACATTGGACACAATTAAAAAATCACTTGTTTTTTTTTTTACTTTAATTTTATAAATTTAAAGACGCGAGATAAATTACTTTAAATAAATCAACTCAAAAAATCACAAAAAGTTTAATCGAAAAAAACTATTACAAAATTCAGGTTTACCATTCATTAATCTATATTTTAAAAGATAAATAACAAAATTGTTTGAATATTTGTTTGCTAACACAAAAAATTTTAAAAAGCACATACAATAATTTGAAACAAAAATAGTGAAGCAAAAGTGTTTTATGTAGGGTTGGTAAAAACCTAGGTTTTTAAGCAATAATGAGAATAAAGCTTCTTGACAGTCAAATTACTTTTTATAAGCAGTTTCCAATCTCAACACAATAGTATCAAATTCAATATTTTCTGACTCAAAAAAGACTTTTTGTATGGCATTTACATAAATTTTCATACATTTTTAGTCAACCCCAAATATTATTTTCAGTAATGGGCATAGAAAGTGGAATTTTAATTTACAATAAACTAATTTATTCAGTGTCACTCATATTCAAGGGTCTACAAAGCAGTGGAAAAAACAATTGCATTATAACATCTAGTACTCGCTAGTGAAGCTAATAATCCTACAACTTGAATTTGACATTGGTTGATCACAAATTTGTATAAAAGCTTAAATATGGTTTATAAGTGAACTATGATTGAAAATAATTTCTGTAAACTTGATAGTTTGTCTGTTAAAGTGGTAGCTTAAAGCTAGCTCATTAATACCTAGGACCAGAGTAAGGATAAGTTTAAAGTACTGAATTAAAAGGTAATTTTACATATTTATCTAAAATAATATTATACAGTGTACACTCACTATTTAGTATAGAATATTTGTCCCTAGACCTTTTTTTTTAAAAAAGGTCAAGAAACCTAGGTCATATTGTTAAATGTATAAATATATAAAAGAAAAATCTTACTTTGTTTTTTCGCTACGTCTTTAAAAAAAAAGAGAAACTAGTTTCATTCAAAGTGGATATTTTAAAGAGGTTTAAGCAAGCAACTTGTTTTATCATTCCCTGGGTAATTTAACAAATGCAAACTTTGAACATACAGCATTGTATGATTAAAATAGCACATTACCATTTAAAAACTTAGTTAAATTTTTTATTTCATTTTATTTTTGTTAAAGTAACACTCCTAAAGCCTCATTGAATAGCATATGTACTATGTAGTTGTTTAATAATCCAATATATCAATTTAAAAATAAAGATTGAAGTTTAATACCCTAGACCATATTATATTATATAAACTTTAGTCTTTTAATTTTTTTTAATTTAAAAATTTAATCAATTAACTTTGGGAAAACATTGGAGAGAAATCTTGAAGACAAGGAAGAGCAATGACTGAATGAAACTTTTCTAGAACTTATAATAGGCTGCTATACATTTAAACTAAAAACTCTGCCATAGTTTTCCTCATATTTATTAAAGGATAATATTACTAATACCACAGCTATATTAGGTTGGTGGAAAATAGTAAAATCAGGTTCTACTAAAAATATAGTTTGAGTTTATTATTTGCCTTTTACCAATATGTAGACATTTTCTAGTTTTATTTTACTTTTTTATTTTCTACTTTAATTTATTATTTTATTGTAAACATTAAATTCTATACTTTTAACAAACATATACATACACACATACACATACACACATACACACACACGCACGCACGCACGCACGCACGCACGCACACATATATATATATTTGAAAACCTTAATCAAGTCCCAAGTGTTTGATTTTTGCTTTAAACTGACTTAGAATAATTTGTAATAATAATAATAGATAGAGAGTATGAGTAAAAACACAGATTCTCTATTTTGAGGTTTTTGCTCATGTTTTTTTGGGTACAAACCCTAGTTTTATTATGTTAATTTGGATTAGAAAAGAGTCAATACATTTAATAAGTTGTTAAGTTTGGTAATAAACTTAAAATTTTAGGGCTATTAACTTTCTATTGTTTAGAAACTTTTACTATTCACTTAAGATAAATTGCAAATACAAACAAAAGTTAGAATAATTTTTGTTTGTATTTGTAATTTATCTTAAGTGAATAGTAAAAGAGTGAGAATAGTTAACTTAAGCATTATTCTTACAATAAGCTCTTAAACTTGAAAGTTACTTTCTGTTAAAAATCTCAGGTTGCAAACAGCAACTCATTGATACAAAAAGACAAACAAACATTTGAATAAAGTTAACGAGATTTAACCATACATGTATCACTTGAAATAACTATCTGCATTTTTTAACAAAGGTATATGTCTGAACATCAGGTTTGCATGTTCTCTATTTAAAACTTTGTTTTTAAAAATTCCCTTGATGTAGAATTGTACTTTCAGAAATTTTGCCAACCCTTGACAGTGAGTTATCCCTAGTAAAGTGCCTTCCATTTGCGGTTTACAATATTGGATGGTTAATGTATTTAAGGTTTTTTAAAAAATACTTCTCATTTAAATGGGTATGCAAGAAAACTATTTGTTATTTTAATAAGAGCAATAAAAGATGAAATCACCTTTCCGCTGTGAATCTAAATCTACGTTTGCCCCATCAATCTCTTCCTGGTCTTGAGGATCAACATCTAGAATCTCAACTACATTTGATACTAAATAAGGAAGAGTTTTATTAACTTTTATTTTCTCAACATTTTCTTTGATTTTTTCTTTCATAGCATGTTGTTCATGAGAAACACGTAAGATTTCACTTTTCATAATTTTTATTTCGTTATCCAACAGTCTTGTTCTACTAATTAATTCATCATTTCCCATTCTCAAAACTTCAGAACCTAATCCTTCTTCTGCATCTTTCCAAATTTCTTTATCGTCAAGCGTAGTCATTTTTATAGTTGTTTATCAAAAGAAAACTGTTTTAATAATTTTTTCTATAGCTACGCTTCGTAAAGCGAAGATGATTAGGCAAAATATTGGATGGTATTTGTAGCAATTGCTTAATAAAAATCGCTTACAAAAACAAAAGAGAGGTTTCTGTCTTGCATTCGCTTAACGTTATCTAGTTTGGTAAAAACATGTTCGTTTATAAGTCATAGTCTGATTGCACAAATGCAGCATGTGAAATTTCCTAACATAAGAAAAAGTGAACTTTTGTTAATTTGTAAAAATAACTAATCTTACTTTAGACCAAATTTTTGTAATACAGAGTAAAACTATTATGCTTTATAGTGTAATTATGTTTCCTTAATGTGTACTAACGAATTTTGTCAGGGATATTGACATGTAATTTTGTTGTTGTTTTGTTTTATTCATTTGTCACAAAAATAGTTTTGCATTGTTTTACTCAAACAACTCAAGTTTTGTCTTGTTAAATCCCAGAGTTGATGACTAAAAAACTCTCTTCAACAGAATTCTTCTCTTCAATCAAACTTTAAATAAACTAAGATAAATCTAGATGATTTTTTATTTTTACTTAAAGTTTGATTTAGAACAACCCAACAATTCTCATATAGCTTTCCAGTTGTTAAAAGTTACTTTTTATTATTTTTAACTTATATTTTCTAAGTATTATATTGCTTTAGCTTTTTTAGAAAAAAAGTTAATCAAAATATATTTATTTATTTATTTTTTTAGTTTTTTTTTAAAGAAATTACTTTCAATAAATTTGTTTACATAAAATAGTTATGCACATTTTATGTGAAAAAAATTTATCAAAGTAAAAAAACTTAGCTAGTAGGGCTTGAATAGTGTTGCTTACAATTATGGTAACAATAATTTTAAATGTAAATATAGTGGTGTAATTATCTCTATTTCATTTGTTAAATTTTTTAGTTCTTGGTTTAAAAGAAATAATACACATGTTGAGAAGATTTTCTCCTTTAGTAAAGCTGTTGAGAAATCAAACCTCTTTTGCTACCACTATTCAAAAGAGGTTATATGCTGTTAGTTATGAGAAAATTTTTCCACTAGAGGTAAGGTTTATTTATTGAGTGTCTTTACTCTAAAACAATTTTTTTTTTTTCTTTTTAGTTTTAGTATTTCAGTTGTATTGAATTGCTGTATGCTTTGACCTCAACTGATTTCTATTGATTATGTAAATGAATTTTTTTAAAATGTGAGTTTCTGTTTTTGTTAGGTAAATAAACCTAACAAAAAATAAAGGGAAATTTTATTGGAAACAATTAGAAATTCAGTTTTTTAAAAAAATATTTTTTAAATGTTGCAAGAGTTGTTTACATCTGTTATGCTTTAGTTGCTGTTTTTAATTGCTAAAATGTACTACTTATTGCTTTTGATTTTAAATGTTTTTATAAAAAAAAAGTGATTCAAAATTTATTGAAATATTACTTATTAAAATATACTTTAGTAAGTTAGATAGCTATGCTATATGTTGGGCAGTATTAATCTTTGGATTAGTTCTAGTAAATCTTAAAAACCAAATTAAAACGAGAGTTATGATATTTGATAAAAAATCATTTGACAATGGTATTGGAAAATCATTTTTTATTAAAAAGATATTATTGTTAAAAAAAAAAAAAAAAAAAAAAATACATTTTATTGTAGTTATAAAAACATGCTTTTAAGCCTAGTTAATGCAAATCTAGGAACTATTAAAAGGAAAGTGTTTAAATGTAAATTTCACAAGTGCAAACTCATTTGCAAATCATGATCTAATCAACTTAATCATCAAAATCTAATAATTAGTTTTAAAAAATGTTTTTTGGGAGGAGAAGTTAGAAGGAGAAAATCATAATGGAGTTTTGTTATTTTCTCTAATAAATTATAGATGGGGTTAAGTTCAAATTGTGCTAAATAATTTGATTTTAATTCTTTAACTGTCTTGTTCTGTTTTTTTCATATGGTAATTCTTTCTTACAATGGTTATTGATGTAAAACTTTTGTGTTTATGCTAGTTAACTTTTTTAAATTCTGTAGGAGCATAAATGTTTGAAACTTGTCTGTCATTTTGCATTTGCACTGGTGTACCTATTGATGGTATCTCCAGTTTGAATAAATTAAATAAATTCAAGCATGTAATTTAAACTAAAAAAATTTGAGTGTGCAAATAATATTTCAGGAATCCTATTACTGTAAAGTTTTGTTTTAAAAATGCTTCCAATTGATAATATCTCAGGGCTTTTAGCTTCAATAGTTAGGTGATTCTTTTGCTTAGAGATATTTTACACTCTAAAGAGATTTATTTATAATAAATCTGAAAATCTTCTTTAGTTTAAATATAAATATTTTATGTGGTCCTCACCTGGGACTTTTATATAGAGCATAAATTCTTTTTTATATAGGTTATTTTTTCATTATTTACAAACTTTTCATGTATTTCAACACTCACATTCTGTAAAAATTTCACAAGGTTTGTGTAAAATGATTACAAGGGCTTTTTTTTTTTTTTTTTTTTTTGCTGAGCCTGATACCTTTAATTGCATACTACTACTTTTAATTTGTCATTCTCACACATTTTTACAACCTCATCCACTCTCATCCACTCTCATCCATTAGCTTTATGGTACAAAAAAACTGGAAAGTCTATGTGTAGAAGTTGAATTAAAATATTACACTTCTTTGACATGATGCCAAGCTTTAACTGTGAAATGTTAAGTTGTAGAATTTTTGCTTTAACCAATTCATCACTAGTAATTTTTACATTAATATTTATGCTCAGTAGAGGATGCAGTTGTGCTTAATAGTATTCATGGATGGTATTATATTTTTATTTCATTGTAATGGATAAGTGGAGAAGTTAAAAAGTTATTACAACAAATAAGTTTACCTTAGAAAATGTAAAAAGAGATTTTTATCCCCAACACAAGCAAAAATTATGGTTTCAATGAGTGGATTGGTTTCTAATTGACTACCAGCATGTAAACAGTTTTTTCTGTTTCATGTGATCAATTTTAAAAGGATGGCTTCTACAATGTGAGTGTTGAAATATTAAAAATCAAAAAAAATTATTTTAAATAATTTTTTTGATAATAGCTTAGTTACTGTTTCTTTTTTCCTTTTTTTTTTTTTCTTTTTCATTTTTTTCATTTTTTTTTTTTTAGAAGTTTTGATGCTGCATGTCTTACATTAATTCTGACTTTTAACAAGTACAAAGAATAAAGTTCTCAACTAAAAATTCAACTCACTGCCTAAGATTCAGTATTTGCATAAAAATAAATTAGATGTTAAAAAAGCGGACTATTCTCATTGAATCCAAACTGTTTCTCCACATTGTTAACAGAGTAGTTTAATATCAAGACAGCGAGTTTGGCTAAAAAAATTGAATTATTGGTTCAATGGAATTAGCAATTAGTTCACCACTAAGATGATCAAAATATTATGAGACTTCAATAGAGAGCTGGACTTTTATAATATTGAAACTGCATACATTTATGTTCTTGCAAATTATAAATTTCATAGTATTTGTAGCATCTTTTTTTCTTTAGAAATTTTAAATGTTAAATTTGAACGCGTTTGAAAAGTAAGTATTTCAAATCAAGAGCCCTTACGTGAACGTGTGTACAGTTTCCATCTTGAAAAAATAAGTCACATTGAAGAACTCACATAACTATTTTAAAGCAGAGAAGATTCCATAATTTAGTATATAAACTATAATATATCATGCAAATAAAAGAATAGGACATAAACGCTCACCGAGAAGTGATCGGATTGCTAAAAAAAATTGCAAAGATATCGATTACTAAGATAAAAACCATGTTTGACAATCGTGATGGTGGCTGCTTTTTTATCGAAAAAGAAAGAAAAGAAAATGTAAGAAAGAAAGAAAATGTAAGAAAAAAAAGAGTCCCGAAAGAACTGAAGAACAAAAGCTGAAAGTTAGTACAATAGTCTTTATCGTAAAGTTAAATCATTTGAATGGTCTGTTGATGATAAATCTCACCTAACTCTCAAGCATGGTACGATTAATGGAATAATTTCTGTTTTAGTAGTTCTTTTTTAACTCCAGACATGGAGTTAGAGACTGCTAGAACAGAAGAGAAATAAAAGCTTTTGCACTTCCTATAATATTTTCAGAGTATTTCATTTTTGAATTGGATACTATCCACCATAAGTTAAAGAGTTTTAAGAACTTTGATGCTGAGTATTCATTAGGAAAATAATTTTGAATTGCAGCTGAAGTTCTTTCATGGAATATATTTAACAAGAAACTGACGTCGCGTTTATTGTTACCTACCCAGCAAGTACACAACGTTGAAATAACGTTGATCAACGTCGATCAACGTTATTTCAACGTTGTTTCAATGTTGTGTGCTTGCTGGGTAGAGTCTTTTTCTCTAATTTACATGCTTTTCTTAACCCTTTATGGGCCCTTGTTGCCATATGGCAACAAAAGATAAATGTAAGTATACCTAGTCTTTAATATTTCCCTATGTAAGACCAATGTTGCCAAATGACAACAATTTTTTTTTAGGAAATATTTGATTTCAAGAGAAAAAAATTTGAACTTTTTATCTTAGACTCTTAAATTTTCTGAAAATATTAACAATTTTTTTTAAAAAGTGTGTTTTTTAATTCGACCCATAAAGGGTTAAGTTAGCTGAAATGTTTTCATCTTTTTCATGTACTTTATGGAGCAAACCCGATGAAGTTTCTCCTGCAGACACTTTCATATTAAAACAGTAATCAGTGAACTGAAATGGCTGGAGATTGTAATCGGTGAACCGAAATCAGTGAAATGGTCGGAAATGTATGAAATCAGTAAAATGATGGAAAATATATATGAAATATGTGAAATGGCGGGAGATGTATGAAATCAGTTAAATAGTGATTAAAGGAGCTTTTTAACGTTAATCTATTTCTCAAATTTTTAAGCAGTTTGTAGTTATGCGTATTAATTTGTGTGTGGTTGAATAATAATGACGAAATGTGGTTGAAAAATGACGAAAGAGTTGTTCTTGGGGGTTTTTTAAAATCATACTTTTCCTTCAGGAAGTTGGCTAATTGGAAAACTATTCATTTTTCAAAAAGATAATGGCCCTAAGCTTTCCTCAAATCTTTTTTAGTAGTCATTTAATTGAGTTAGAAAATGATGAAATAATTGAAAGAATGATTTCAATTATTCATCATTTTCTAAATCACTTAAGCTCTCCCCTTGGTGATTTATTTTTTCACATTTCTAATTCATCCTATAAAAATTGAATTTTTATAGGATGAATTAGAAAGGTGAAAAAATAAATGACCAAGAGCGAAAAAGATATGTGGCAAAAACTTAAAAGTAAGTGGCATAAAATAAAAACTGCCAATTTTGAGAAATTAAGTGCTTGTTTTGATATGCTTCTGGCTTCAAACAGTTTCTATAACATTTTCTTTCAGGTGAGCTCCCTCTTAATCAAAATATAAATAAAAAAGAATGCTTAACTAAAAGACTAGTTTTTTTCATCTAAGTATATCTTTCTCATGATTAAAATTTGGTTCCGACATACCTTCTAGCTACTATGCAAAATCTGTTGAGAAAAAGCTTTTGAATGTTCCAGAATGTTCCATTTAAGACTTTTGAATGTTCCAGAATGTTCCATTTAAGACTTTTGAATGTTTTAGAATGTTCCATTTAAGACTTTTGAATGTTCCAGAATGTTCATTTAAGACTTTTGAAAGAAGAAGTTTATAAAAACAATTGCTGAAACATTTAATCAACTTGTATCTAATTTATACCTCAAAAGAATCGATCCTGAAACTGTACAAAGCCTGTGTGTATTAGTCAAGTCTCGATTTGACTTCTTTTCCTACATGTATAGTGCTAATCAGGGAAATTAGCACGCTCATGTTATGAAAATTTCAATTCTATTTCGTTGCATTATAAGTATAAATTCGTTCGATATCGAACATATAATCTACTATGGGTATATTTGGTTTTTAAAGAAATATTCTTATAATCTGAGTTTTTCCCCAGTTTTTAATCAAAGTTTAGTTTCTATTGCATAATTTTGGCTGGATACGTAATTAACACTGTAAAGTTCATTTATCAAAGTAAGTTTCTGTTGTCAAGAAAGTTGGTAGCATCTTAGTGGATAGTACATGACTTTCAGATTAACAACTTTCTTTCACTCAACAAGTATTTCTTTTCAGATAATCACTCCACAAGTTTTTCTTTTATTACATTAAATGTCAACTTAGGTTCCAAAAAATCAAGATTCGCCGGAAATTATATTGCACTACGTTTTGTTGCGTAAAGTGCTGCTGAAACTTATCGTGTAGTCTCTATCGTGTAGTCGTGATTGTTCATGACAATGTTCCATCCAATAGAAGTTGGAGAGAATGGTTTCAGCGATACAGAAACAACGGTTTTAATGTCAAAAAATAAACGCGCTGATGCACTAAATTCGAAGTTGAAGATTCTGAGTCATTACTCGTCAAACACTCCATGTCAAACACTTAAAGAGGTCCATGTCAAACACTTAAAGAGCTGTCAGACTATTTTAGTGTTGACTGTATGCGAGCGTTAAGAATCGATTGGACTAATTCACAAACTAGAAAATGTGCTAACACATGACTCGAAGGAAAGAGACATTCAATAGTGGTTAGTAATCTTAGAGTTGTTGCTTCAAAGAACATGAAAGTTTGCATAAAATTGTTATCGGAGATGAGAAATGGAGTCATTACGATAACTCTAAGAGATAGTTCGCATTATTTTATTAGATTACCGTATATGTAAAATTTTTACAAAGTTTATTTTTTAATAAATTTATTGTTAAATGTCATGACGAGGTGGCCGAGTGGTTAAGGCGATGGACTGCTAATCCATTGGGCTCTGCCCGCGTGGGTTCGAATCCCATCTTCGTCGGAACTTTTCATTTGCTTTTTAGTTATAATTGTTATTTTTTATTTTTAACTTTTTATTGTTATTATTATTATTATTACTACTACTAAGATTTAAATAATGTTTTTAAAAATATTTTTTAAAATAAGCTACAAATTTAGTTTAGGTTAAGCCACAAGTTCTTTTTCAATAAATTTTAAGTAAAGTTTCCCAATAGTTTTATTTATTGCCGTAAATCATTGACAAATTTTTCTTGCGTAATAAAACATGGCCACGTTACACGAGAAAATGGAAGACTTAAAAATAGAGAAGAATCCCTCTGAATTACCAGAAAATGTTGAAAAAGTAGAAGAAAACCCTTCTAATTTATTGCCAGAGAAAATTAAAAAAGAAAAAAATAAAAAGTCCGGAGTTTCTGATAAGAAAGCTGGCAATACTCTTGAGGTAGGTAATCAAATAAAAATAGTGGTTTATAAATACTTTACAGTTAAATGCATTTTTTTGAACATACACATAGAAAATTGTATATTTTTTACTTTAATTATAATTGGAATGTTTATAGATATAGATTTGTCTTTGATTTTGTTCATCCTCTTAATTTGTGTTACTAAACTACTGTATTACATAAATATAATATTATTTCAAGTTAATTCATATATTTCTTTTTTTTTTTACAGATGGATCCTCCTCCAAGTTTTATTGCTGATAGAATTAAAATGTTTGACAAACTCAAATTAGAATATGATGAGGAAATAAAAGGTACATATACACATATATTATTAAATATTTTGTTACATATTTTATAAGGTATTACAGTGGTTTCAAAAAAATAGAAGCATTAATCTTGTTGGTGATTCTTTTTTATGACCAGTTCAGTAGCATATAATATTTTTTTATCAGAATATCAGAAAGTTAGGATAAATCAAAATGGTTTGTGAAATGGAAAGTGAAACAACAATGTGGTAAATGTAAGTATGAAGGATGGCTCTAGGACCAATAACAAATAGTGCATTTACAAATATAATTAAAATAACAGGTGGCATCCAACTGCATCCAAAATCTGAAAAGTTAAAAGAAGATATAAAGTTCAATAACATTCTTATAATTTGTCAATAAGAGTCAATTGAAGATAAAGTTATTGTGAACTGACCAACCAATGAAAACTTTGAAAAGTATGTTTCTTGAAACAAACTTAGAAACATTTTAGTTAAAAGAGTTTAAGTGTGCTAAAAGTTTTAAAACTTTTAGTTAAAAGTGTTTATGCAGCTATTAAAAAAAAAATTTTTCCTGTTAGTGTTTGAGGCTGTTTTAATTTTATTGGGGTATGTTTGTTTAATATCTATAGAGGTTGAAGAAACACATCTACATAGAGATGTTAAATAACTAAATGGTTCAATTAACAGATACACTGATTGGTTGAATTGAATAATGGCAATATTAACAAGATACAGTTACTGTTCACACAGTCAAAAGTTAAATGAAAGAAAATGAAATATGCCAGTTAAATCAACAGATTCAAATTCAAAACAAAGAGTTTATCTAGGTCTGAAAAAAAAAAACATGTGGGGGGTATTATAAGTTCTAGCTTTGATCAAATGTTTTGCCATTCCTAATTTATAATTTTTTATTTGATTTATTTTATTGTGGTGTTCAATAACATTTTGTAATTTAGTTGTATATATTAGCATGACACCCTGATGCAATATTTTTTTGAGAACAATTTTTCAATTTGAGAATATAAATAAAAGTTTAGGTCAATGTCTTCTTTAGTTTTTCTTTTATTTAAGTAATTTTAAACAAAAAAAAAAAATAATAGATGATTATTTTCTACAAAAATCAAACTTTTATACTAATATATAATCTTTTAAAGTTAACTGCAATTGTGCAAATCCTTGAAATTTAATTTGAAAATTTAGTAAATAAAAGCAGTATTTTTACTTTCTATTTTATAGCTTTCATGTTATGTTAATTATTTGTTGCTTTTATTCAGCAAAAGAAAAATTACCAATCAAAGTAGTATTGCTTGATGGAAAGGAAGTTGATGCACTTTCATGGCAATCCACTCCTTACCATATTGCTCAAGGAATCAGGTAGAATTTCTCTTTGTCTTTTAGTGTAATTTTTGTAAAAAATATAAAGTCTTGATCCTTTAATTGATATTTTTATATTCAATATTTTATTAAGAAATAATTTTGTTAAAATTATAAAACAAGCAAGACATAATTTTTCAACAAACAATAAATTTTATTACTTTTTAGCCAAGGGTTAGCTGATAATTCTGTAATTGCCAAGGTTAGAGCATTTTAATTTGGTTAGAGTTTAATGGTTGTTGATCTTTGCACTTTTTATGCAGAGCAAAGTAATATTTTTTAATCTGTGAAAAAATTTTTTAGATAAAATAAAAAATTTAAACAAGATTTTTAGTAATTGTTTAAAATAATTAAAACAGTATTTCAGTTGTTATGCTTAACAAACATATATCATACCTTCACCAACAATGAGAAGGAATAGTATATTCATATCTAAAACAGAAAATAATATAATTACATTAAGATTTTTATATATAAAATACCATGTCAGAAAAATATCTGAAACAGAAAACATTATTGTAATAGGCTTAATATACTTGAACGTGCTGCATATATATTCTCCCATAAAATTGTAGTAAAATATACTTTTAATATTTAAGTCATAAAAGAAATGTTAACACATGTATTAATATATTAAGCTATAAATATTTTACAATTCATTTTACAATTAGCCATTGATTTTAATTTTTTATAAATAAAATGGATTGATAGCAGTAGTGTTATAGTGAGTTCAGATCATTATAGTGAGTTTGATAGTAAGAAACTACTCAAATCGTATTCTTTCCGAATTTCAGAAGTCCAACAACTAATCTACAAGCATACTTAATCTTGTATTTAGAGAATCTTTAAATTTTATTTCTGAATTTCCACCCAACCTGCCTTTAGGTAACATCATCCTGCCATGCTGTATTTTCATGGAATAACCTAGTAAAAACTGATAATATCAATAAAAAATTAGTTCAAGTTTTCTTATTTAGAAAAGGGGACAATTTCAAAATTATTGATTACTCCTGTTCAATTAATTGTAAGGAAATATTTAGAAATTTCAATACTAAGTATATATGCTTGCCTGTGGTAAGTTTTTCCCATAATTTAAAGAATATATTTAATTAAGACAAGATTTTATCTGAAATTAAGTAAATTTTCAATTAAAAAAAAAAAAAAAAGGTAGAAGTAATTACAATCCATATATAAACAGCAAACAAAAATACAAGAAAACAATTCAAACATTAAGGTTTCTAAATGGTACAATTAATGAGAATCTTAGATATTTCTAATTTTTTGAACTTCTATTTTCATTCGGTATATACTCATGGCAAAGATTAAACCCTTTCAATCATTTATCCTATCACTCAAGTTTACTGTGAAAATTATATAAATAATATAATCGATTTACAAGAAATTGTTTTTCAATCAATCAGAGATGATTGAGATCCTGAATTCTGATACTTAAGTACACTATTCACTGATGACTTTTTAGATCAAATTAGACAGAGTTTTAGGTTTAATCAGACATACATTTTCATTCTTAAATGGTGAAATATATATATATATATATATATATATATATATATATATATATATATATATATATATATATATATATATATATATATATATATATATATATATATATATATATATATATATAAATATCTTGAATATGTATCTTCTATTTGGAATCTTTTTCTGAAAAAAGATATCTTTCTTATTGAAAGGGTAACAGCAGAGCAACAAGACTTATTCCAGGATATTTAAAGATAAGTCATGAAGAAAGATTAAAAATACTAATTTTAACTAAAAGAAGAGAGGTGATTTGATTAGCTTCTTCAAGTGTGTTAATAATTTTTATCAGCTAGATATCATATCTCCCTTGAGGAACTTTTTCTGACCAAAAGAACTTGCAGATAAGATATATTTCAGAGAATAGTAGTTATTCATTTAGAAGAAATCTTTTGCTAATTGTGTTACATCAATTTGGAATAACAATTTGCTATTTAATGGTGAACAAATCATTTTAGTGACCAATATCAAGAAAATCTTATTGAATTGTGTTAAAATCAAATTTATAAATTGTAGTTTGCTGCAAAAGTTTAGTGAGCTTTTGCTTATCACAGCTAAATAAATATATTCAAAAAGCCTTCTTTTGCTGTATTAGAAATGCCAAGCCCTTTAGTCACTTTTTTTGTGCTTCTTGGATTTGTCTCCTAACTTCCTAATCTCTTGGTACAAGCTGAATGCTTTCTTCCTGGAATTGGATTGCATTCTGCTGGTTGTATCTCCTGATATCTTTTCTATTTATTGTAAACTATTTTCTGCAGACATTTACCTGTTTCATAATGTCCTCATATTGTTTGAACTAGGCTTTTTCAGAACAACAATTTGAGTTAAGACAAAAAGAATACATTTTGTTTCAGGACTTGATTTGAACTACTACATATATATAAACAAAACTAGATTTGAAATACTATATATAAAAATAAAAATCTTAATGTATTTGTATATATTTGCTAATTACATTAAAGCAATCCATAAATATATGCCACACTCTGTATATATTAATTGATTAAAATCCAACATAAATATTGTCTCTATGTGATGTGTTGAAGAAAAACTAGAGAAGTGTTTGAAACTAGTGTTCAGAATACTATCAAGTTCAACCTATTCAGGTTGCTGATCTAAAAACTTTGTTGTTCAGTGTAATTATTCTTTTTGTACTTGATTCTGATGTCTTTAAAGTACAGAAGCACACTAGCCCTGTTTCTTAAGCTCTGATGTACAAACTTCTGGTTTTAATGTCTGTGATTATCTCATAATACTTGATTTGATGTGGCTTTTGTCAGAAATGTTTAAATGAATTATTGAATTGCATTTTTAAAAGATTCTTCTATTCTGCAAAATATAATTTAAATATATTAAAGAATAAACCTTTTTTATTATTAAGTTATTTTTCTGATGAAAAGTTCCAAAATTCAATGCACATTCCAGTTATTTTATCCAATTAGGTTAAAAATATTCCTATTTTATTCTAAAACACTTTCATAGCTGTCAACAAGTTTGTAGCTCTCATGAAAACATGGCTACTGTCAATAGGAAAAATATATTTTTCTAACTTAAAACATAGGTTTGTAAAATTGAGGGTAAAACCTAAGTTTTGGGGTTAAACTGGTTGAAAACTCTTTTTTTGATGATGCAATGTCCGTATGTAAACTTTGTTTTGGATAAATTTGATTAGGTAAATGGAGAATTGTGGGATTTGGATCGTGTGTTAGAAGGTGACTGTAAAATGGAGTTTCTAAAGTTTGAGCAAATTGAAGGTCTGTTTTTATTTTACATATAAATATAACAATGAACTTTTCACTTTTCTTTTTTGAATTTTTACCTGTAACTGATATTTGCAAAAGTTTATGATCTAATTAATTGGAAAGTAAGATTGCAATCAAGTCTTTTAGTTACTAGCATGTATATTTATTAGCACTTATTCCTTGCTCTTTATGTTAAATGATCCTTTAAAAGTGAACTAGACCAACATGCTCTTTAACTGACTGGTATAGAATTTGATTGTTTTTCAACCAAAAATAATAATTAGAAAACCCACTATTAGTTAAGTAATCTGCAGAATTTTATTTTTTTTTTTTTTTACTATGGTTAGTTGAACAGATTGCTTGTGTTAATCTTTGAATAGTTAGTTTAACATTTTATTTTTTTCTATTTTTTACTTTTATATTAGGCCAGCAAGTATTTTGGCATTCTAGTGCACATATTCTTGGAGAAGCTATGGAACGTCATTATGGTGGGTGTTTATGCTATGGTCCACCAATTGAAGAAGGATTCTATTATGATATGTGGACAGATAGGCAAGTTTCAACCCATGATTTTGGAAATCTTGAAACTCTTACAAAAAATATTATCAAAGAGAAACAACAATTTGTACGTTTAGAAATGAAGCGAGAAGACTTACTTAAAATGTTTGAGGTAGTAATAAAATCTTCCAACATTCAGTATTCAGTATTTTATAATTTTAAAAAGCAAATAATATTGTTGATATTGTTAGTGTGTTAATTTTTTGTTAGTATAATGAGTTCAAACTAAGAATCATCAATGAGAAGATTACTACTCCAACAACTACTGTATACAGGTAAATTGTTTAAATTTAACACTATTAGTGCTACTTACATAAGCAATTTTATTTCTTATATCAATTTGTATGGTGATCTTTGTTACTAACATTAATATTTTAATTTTCAGATTATCATTTTAATTTGAAGTTTTAATCATTAAGTAAAACAAAAGTTGTATTTCATACCATTAGATGTATTACAAGTAAGAATAATAACAATATCAATAACTCATTATAGTCTATTAAAAAAAAACTGGAAAACTGATAAATTCAAAGTAGTAATTTATGTTTGAATGCCAGTTCAGAAGTTTAAAAAAAATTCCCTATTGTTTTTTGTTGTTGTTGTTGTTGTTTTTTAAAAAAAATTAGAAAAAAAGAAAAAGCTCTTTAATTTTCAGATGTGGTCCATTGATTGATTTATGTCGTGGTCCTCATGTTAGACATACTGGAAAAGTAAAAGCCTTAGCTGTCACCAAGGTAAATTGTCTGTGTAGTTTTTAAAGCAATTTTTCTATTTCTTTATTTATTTTTCTATTTCTTTATTTATTTTTCTATTTCTTTATTTATTTTTCTATTTCTAAGTATGTGCTTATGTTTTTTTTGTCTTTGTATGGTCAATACTATAATTGACTTTTTAGGCTTTTAGACGGCTATTGCAAAAAAACATATTTTGAAACAACATTTTAGATAACACATCACAATAGCACCAACAACATAACAATCAACAAAGTTAACAAAATAGCATCAATACAATCACAGTATATTTTTATAATAGTTACAAATACACAGAAGAAACATGTTATCAAAATACCACGTTCTTATTGATAGGCTATTAATAAGAATAGTTTCACTAAAAAACACGAATTCCCTTTATCATATTCTATCACTGTTCCTTATTGCTCAACTGTATTTTTAATAAACATTTTAATATATAACATATAACAAATATATATTAAAATGCATTTAGAACAATATACGTTAAAATGCATGAGAACAACTCTTTTTAGAACTCAGCAACTTATTGGGAAGGAAATAAAGATGCAGAAAGTTTGCAGCGTTTATATGGAATTTCTTTTCCAAATGATAAAATGGTAGAAATTCAAGTACTTCTTATGAAATAATGTGACTACCAATATCTTTAGTTTTTTCTATTTTTATTTTTTTTTTATTTTTTATTTATTTATTTTTTTTTTTTATTATAGCTGAAGGAATGGAAACACTTTCAAGAAGAGGCTGCAAAAAGAGATCATAGGAAAATTGGAAAGGTTAATTTTTTTTTTTTTTTTTTGGTTTTTTCTGTTGATTGAAGAATAATATGTTGCTCATCAATTGATTGGTTGATTGTTTGGTTCATTGATTGATGACTTTTTTTTTTTTTTTTTTATCAGGAACAAGAATTGTTTTTCTTCCATGACTTAAGTCCTGGGTCAGCATTCTTCTTACCAAAAGGAGCGTGTATTTACAATACTTTAGTAGATTTTATTAGAGTAAGTAAATTAAAGATACTTTAATTATTAGTTGTTGTCAGTCTGAAAAAAATTAAAAATGCAGGTTTAAACTTTGGCTTTTTTTTTTTCTTACATACTATTAAAGCAAAAAAATTGGTTCTAAAATTAAAAGCAATTATAAGCTCTACTGTATAATTTCACTTGTAGGGAAAATCCCCCACATCTGTTTAAAAAAATCTGATTAAAATTTTATGTTTTTTTTTTCTGATAAGTTTTTGGTCTGAGAATACCACTCTTCTTTAACTATAAAATTATTTTAAGTCTGAATATGTTACTCGTGGCTTCCAAGAGGTTATTACACCAAATATGTTCAGCACTAAACTTTGGGAACAGTCAGGTCATTGGCAGCATTATGCGGTTAGAATAGTTGTACTTTTTCTTTTGAAATCTTTCTTTTTTATTTCAATAATTTTTATCTTTAAAGTTTCTGTATTGTTATTTTTTATTTTATAGAACAATATGTTCTCCTTTGAAATTGAAAAGGAACGATTTGCTTTAAAACCAATGAACTGCCCAGGACATTGGTAAGTTATTTTTAGTGGTTTTTTAGGTAAGAAATATTTTAACATATTCAATTGATGTTAATGAAAAATATTACTTAAATTTTGAAAATGACAACCAGTGTTTATTACATTATTTATTTAAATATTTGTATTATTATAAAAAATGAATGATTTATTCTGATTAATTATAATATTCCGATTTATAGATAATATCGTTATTAGAAAAAATGATATCATCTATAATTTGGAATGCTAATAATAATAATAAATAAAAATTAATCAGAATTATGATGATATTATCTTTAATATTTAATATAATTATATTATTATAATTAAAATGTTTAACATAATAATAAGTTGTGTAGTACCTAAATTATTTCTTTTCATTTGAACAGCGTTATGTTTAACAATCGTCCTCGTTCTTGGCGTGAGCTTCCTCTTCGTTTTGCTGATTTTGGTGTTTTACATCGCAATGAGTTATCAGGTGCATTAACTGGTCTTACTAGAGTACGAAGATTTCAACAGGATGATGCTCATATATTCTGTACATTGGATCAAGTAAGTTAACAGCAGCTTTTTTTTTTTTTTGTTAAAGTTGAAAAAATAAAATTGATATTTTTTTATGTATTAATTTAGTGAGATTTCTGAAGTTGCTGAATGTTTTTAGTTTATTTCATAATTAGAAATCCAAATTAACTGAGTTGATTAAAAACTGTTACTATTTTAAGATTTAAAAAAATTTATGCTATACTCTATTATTAAAATGTTTTTTTTTGTTGTTGTTGTTTTATTATTTTATTATTTCTTTCTTTAGGTTGAATCAGAAATAAAAAGTTGTTTACAATTTCTTCGCCATGTTTATTCAATCTTTGGGTTTACATTTAAATTGTTCCTTTCTACAAGACCTGATAAATATCTAGGAGATATAAAACTGTGGGATCATGCAGAAAAAGTAAGTTAACCTTATGATGTTTAATCAGAAGGTTTTTGCAACATACATATCTATATACATGCATACATACATACATACATACATACATACATACATACATACATACATACATACATACATACATACATACATACATACATACATACATACATACATACATACATACATACATACATACATACATACATACATACATACATACATACATACATACATACATACATACATACATACATACATACATACATACATACATACATACATACATACATACATACATACATACATACATACATACATACATACATACATACATACATACATACATACATACATACATACATACATACATACATACATACATACATACATACATACATACATACATACATACATACATACATACATACATATATATATATATATATATATATATATATATATATATATATATATATATATATATATATATATATATATAAAGGAATCATTAAGTTGTGTCAATATATATTTATCTTTAGCAATTAGAAAGTTCATTAAATGATTTTGGTGATGCATGGGAACTGAATCCTGGAGATGGAGCTTTTTATGGCCCTAAGGTAAATAAAAAAACCTTAAGTTAAAAATGATGGAGTATTTAATTTTGTTAGATTAAATTTAACATGCTTTTATTTTCAGATTGACATTCAGATTCGAGATGCTCTTCGTAGATATCATCAATGTGCAACTATTCAGTTAGATTTTCAGTTACCTGAGCGTTTTAATCTCACTTATGTGAGGTATTGTGAAAAAAAAAACTTAATTTTTAATAATTCCTTTTTTATAAAACCACAACGTTTTTTGAAATTATTTTTAGTGAAAAGTTGCAATTATTCTTTTTCTTTTTTTTTTGCAATATTCTAAGACATTGTTTAAAAGCCTTTTATCATTTAGCGGTGATGGTGATGATCAAAAGCGACCTGTTATTATTCATCGTGCCATTCTGGGCTCAGTTGAAAGAATGATTGCAATTTTAACAGAAAACTATGGTGGAAAATGGTAACATTTTTATTTTAACATTGTTAAACTTTTTAAGATTTTTAGCATTTATCTGTCAAACATTTTTGTTTCAACTTATTTGTAAATTTTTAAAGATTTATTTAAGGCCATTTTGGTTGTCTCCCATTCAAGCAGTTGTTATTCCAGTTAGTAACAAGTTTGATGACTATGCCGTTAAGGTCAGTTGTTACTTTGTGATATTTAAAAAATGAGAAAAATGTTTTTATGATTTCATTTGATTTCTTCAAACCTTTATACTTTTTCTGTTTAAGCTGAAGAAGCAAATAACCTTTTTTAAAATTATCTTCATCTTTTTTTCTAGGTTCATAAGTTCCTGCAGGCTGGGGATTTTAAAATTGATATTAATTTAGATGCGGGTGAAACTTTAAACAAAAAGATCAGGAATGCTCAGCTTATGCATTATAACTTTATTTTGGGTGTGTTTTTTCTTTTATTATCATAGCTGTGAAAAATAAACATACGTATAATTACGCCATATTGTTGGCTGGCCTTTATGGTATTTCGTAGTAAATTTAATGTCTGTAACTTTTTTGTTAAAATATTGAAATATGCTTAATTGCTTTTTTTTTAATTTAGTTGTGGGTGATAAAGAGATGTCTTCAAACACTGTTAACGTACGAACGCGAGATAACAAAGTGCATGGGGAGAAGTCTCTCGAAGTTGTTCTTGCACGATTTAATGAACTTAGAATATCAAAAAAAGATGACAGCGAGAATGAGTTTTAGTTTAAATGACTCACTTTAAATAGTTATGAAAGCGCACTCTGAAAAAACGGTACAAAATATTGACGTTAGGTGCGAACTACGTAAAATTATTTTTCATATTTGTTAGTTGCATCATTTATTTGTAGGTATTTATATATAAAAAATTTAAAGGTTTATATAAAGTTTCTTTATAAAAACCTCAAGTCATGAATGTAAAAATTTTTCGAACACCTGTTTTTGAGTTTATCAGTTCACTTTTCCATTGTGTAAAAAACTATGATGCCAATGAAAATGTTTTTTTTCGTTGAAATTTAAACTTGATGCTGTTTTTCGCACTCGTGATCACTTATGATAACTGAGAGCGCCGTCCTAATATATTAAGCGCCCGATTTTTTTCACCACTTAAAAGTTCTTTACATTCTTTTAAGTGATAAAATATCCTTCACGGCTGCAATTTGTAACAGCAACACTTAAAAATGCGTATCTATTTAGGAAATTTAGACTTAGCTTTTAAATCAATTATTGCCTATGTGTGGAATTAAGTTTCGCAGTAGATAAATTTTCTCCATTTTGTTTTTTCTTGAAATTGTTTAAATTGAGTCCATTCTTTAATAAAATGATGCTAATGATCCTCAACATATTCAAAACTTTGTAGCATTCTTTTTAATTTTGTCTTCATTTCATTTTTTTCATATTGACAAGAAAGTTAAATCTTGAGTAAAAGGCTCACTTAATCTTGAATTTGTAATATTACGTCATCAATAATCACATGGTATGTATTTATACGGAATACGACATTGGTATCAAATTTATCTATGCTGACGTAATTTGTCGTACTGTTTTTTTTTTCTTTTGCGTAATTCTACTCGTTTCATCCTGACAGTTTGATACTTTCCGATTTGTAAATGGTGAAGAAATTCTGTGTTGATTTTAAGAATTAGTATAAAGAGTCTAGCAATTCTTTAATTTTAGTATCACCAAATGATGTGTAAGTTTTATCTCCAATTCTGATATTTCCCTCTAAGATTTTATTACAAAAGTAGTTTCCAGCGAGTTAAAATCATTTATGAGCCCTTAAGTTTCATCTTTAGTGCCATACTTTTGAATAATATCTTTTTCCAAAGCAACTTAAAACTTTGCAGAGCCGGAAAACCACTACGCTCACTGAATGGGCTCTTACTGACCAACCAGTGTTGATAAATTTTTTAAGAACTTTGTTTCTGGGTGCTGACAAACTTAGAAAAAGTCTTACTATTTTTGTGCGGGAAAAGGAGGTGTAAAAACATTCAAGAAAACATTGTTTCATACTTTTTAAATGTTATTGACTTATTTTCTTTTAGGACGTGTGTACATAAAAGAAAGTTAAGAATATTTTTTTTAGGGTTTACCAAACAGCTGATGCGTTGGGCTAGCCGATAGTTATGTGGCTAAAGTTCCCTTGATAATCCAAATGATTTTGCCAAAGAAGCAAATAAGAATGTTATAATCCATCTCCAAGTTCGTAATTTATTGTAAACCTTGCAATCATTCTCTATAAATTATAAAGATGAGAGCAACAAAATGAGGATCTCAAACGAGATTATTATGGTGAAAAATATACCGCAAAAGTACATTTCTATCTATTTTAAAAGAATTAAGTCTATAAATGTACTCAAGGAAAAAAATTTAATCTATATCTTAAATGTTGTCTATATTCATGTTGTCCTTATGTTGTCTTGCCTCACCATTGCGATAAGCTCGCTTACTCGAAAGTCTCTCTTTTTGAAATTTTTTATACTACAAAATCTCATTGTAATGTGCGTATTTTAACTTCACTGTTTGACGATAATTAAAGTATTTTGGCATGTATTATTTTTAATTCGCCATTAATGAGATGAAGATGGAAATTTCTTTACAAAAAATTTGTTAATGTCGGACTATTATTCTGTCTAATTACTTAAAAAAATTCATAGGGAAAAAAATTTCACTAATCGATCACAAATGAATAGTTTAAAAAATGAACGATCATCTTGTGGATGTAGTTTATATGAGCGTCAAAGAAAATCTTCTTTGACGTTTTTTACGTTCTTAAATTTTAATTTCATTTTGAATTTTATTCTTCACACTTCACAATAAACTCTTTTAAAAGCCCTAAATGTAACAACATAATTGTTTTTTTTATGGTTGGTTAAAAAACCAATTATATCGAAAGAGTCATCAAAGTGGGGATGTGTGAGACGTTTAAAAGATAGCTTTTTAACATTTTATTTCAAAGGTCATGTAGCATCTCATAGCTCTAATCGACTTTTAAATCTCATAGCACCTCATAAAAATTATTGTGGGTCGAAGAAAGCTTAAAAAGTTTTTTTAAGTTAAAATTTAAAGAAGTTTCTCATTGGATCATTCTGCAATTTTAAGTTTTGCTTTTTTTTATTTTCGTTAAGTTGAACTTTCATTCATAAAAACGTTTTCATGAAATTTTGAAAAAACTTAGTTATAAATTCACCTAACATCGTATTAAAACCTTTGTTTAAATAAATTGTTTTTAGACAAAATGTACAAAATATTTCCCTAGGAAGCCCCACTTATTATATTAGATTATGTAACAAAACAAGTTGTTGTTGCTGTTTTTTGTTTTGTTTTTAAATTGACCAGACTTTAACTTTTGAAAAAGTCAGTTATCATTAGTACTTAAAATTTCAGTTTCAATGTAATTTCCTCTAGAAACAAAACCAGAGCGTTGATATTGTTTTTGATGAAGTAGTATTTTTACTTGTAGCCAGAGGCTATAATGTAGTTAATTCTAAAGATACTTAAGTTTTCAGACCGTAATTTTTATTTCTTTTTTGAAAAATTATTTCTATTAGAGAGAAATATTAGAGAGAAACTATTAGAGAGAAATAAATGACAAAAAGTTATAACTACAGAAGAAATAAAAATCATCGTCATAATGCTAAAATAATCTCTTTCATGTTTCTCATATAAAACTCATCTTTGCTCCGTACAATGCGCAAAGGATGCAAAAGCATTTTACAGTGCGAACTCGCATAATTAGTTCGCTTGAACAAGCCTGTCAACCTATAACCATTGAATGCATATGGATCAACGATCATTAGAGAGAAGGGATAGATAATAGTTGAGGAAATAAACTCGGATAAGAAGACTAAGATTTTTAAAAATATACATCAATGTGAATAAAACATTGCGGACATCACAGCGCATGTATGGCTTTTCTATAATATTTTGATAAAATTATTTACAAAAAGATATATTACAAAAACTTGAAGATATTAACATTTTGATAGTTCATTTCATCTTTATTAATGGCTTTAGAAATTACACCGTTTATTTTTAATAGTATTTTAAAAAATTTCATAACAAAAAAGCTTGCTTTGAGAGCCAAAGTAGCATGATATTTTAATTTCCAACTCGTTTAGCAAAGCGAATAAAAGATTGGACTGAAAAAAATGATGCCAATTAAAGTATAAATTGTTTAAGAGTGTTACATCTTAATCATTTCATTTGAGGTGTACAAGGACATTTAAGAACTACAAAGACCCACGATTGTTCACATTTTTAACTTTAAAGAAAAATGAAACTATGTGTTAGAAGTCTTCAGTAGTCTTTAATATGAAACATTTTTTAACAGCTCAGTTGTGCCTGATAAAGGCGGTTTTCACTTGTCTATAGTCAGAAGTAATAGGCAAGCATCAGTACATCATGTAACCAATATACAAGCGAAAAGGATGTAAATGCGAAAAGTTCTGAAACGGGACATCTGTGGTTTTTCTGTGTAATCTTCATTTATTTTTAAGAGGAAAACTTTAATATTCGTCCTAGGAAATAATATTTTTAGTCTAAAAAACTTTGATTTAATACTTCTGTTATTAAACAATAATTTAACTATTAAAAAATAACTTTTTGTTTAAAGTTGTTAAAATTTTCATTTTATAACAAAAATTGCTACAGCTTATAAGTTCATACTCCAAATTTGTTGGTCCCCCTATTTGATTGTGAATTTTCTATTTGATTGTGAATTTTCTATTTGATTGTGAATTTTCTACTGAACGTAATTTATATTAGAATTCAATATCATTAGACGTTGATTATCTGTGAAATCAGGAAAAGATCGTTTTGTTTCTTAACTGTGAAGTACTTTTTCTGCTTTTTTCTTCGATTATAGTGCTTTTTTCTTCAATTAAAAAACATCTACTTAGGCTAACAGTAAAAAAGAGAGCTAAGTCTTAGCTCTGTTTTTTACTGTTTAAGAAACCTCAGAATTAAAACAGTTAATAAAGAAATAAAAATGTTAAAATTTTTTAAAAAAAAACTCGGACTTACTACTTACCAGAAAAAATTATTGTTTATTAAAATGCGAAATATTATATTGTATCTTCTTTTTTTTTTTTTTTTTTTTTAATTTATTTTTTGTGGACATTCTTCGGACATTCAATCGATAAATAGAAATAAAAGAATCAGCGCGGTTTGTAAAATTTCCGGCACACCGAAAAAAAAAAAAAAGCTGCAAGGTCGATGTTTTAATTTTAATGAAAAGAAAACGAATTTGAATCTATTTTATTGTTAAAATTTAAGTAGCTGAGCATATCTTGATCAATTTCATGATACTTTGATACTTTTACAACACTTTTTTAGAACTATACTTATATTTCTTAAAGTTTTTCTAAAAACGTACTAACGTATGCAAAAAAATCATGTACGTATATTATAAGTTTAATTTTAATAAATTTTCTAATAAAAATACACGCAAAAAAAAAAATAATAATAATAAAATAGAAAAAGAGGTTAATATTCAGATAATGACAAGTTTTTTACTCAACATGTCATACAGTGGATTAACATCCCTCGTGTGTATAAATAATTCTTTTTTATCTTCCCCTCGCGCGTTATTGTGCGTGCTTTTTTTTTCGTAATGAATGTAATTATAACGCGACGAACGTTTCAATATTACGAACCTTATACTATGCGATTATTGTCAAGCAAAAAATATTTGGCAGCTCGTTAATTTAAAAATGTTATTCATTTTATTTCGTTCTACTAATGATCTCAACCAATATGGATCATATTGCTTATCGTTCTTCATGTGACCATATTGCTCATCGTGATCCAACTAATATTCGATAGAAATAGTTGTTCATAATGTTTTGAAATCAAATTTTTTAGTTATTTTTGTTTTGGCTACACTAAGGATATAAGTAACTCACTTATGACAAGATTATACTTGATTTCAGACAAATGTAAAGAAAAAAAACCTCAAAAATTTTTTAAAAGGTTTTGAAATGTAATCCAGTAGTAAAGAAGTTCAATATCCGAAATCGAAACCTTTGTTTTTAGAGATAAACATCAAACGCCGATTCTCAGTTTAATTTATCTTTAATCGAATATAAACCGCTTAGTTTTATTAGCCTCCATGAAAGCAAAAAAAAAACCCGTTTAAGTAAAGTAGCGGTAAGTGGAGAACCCATTTTAACAAAAATTCTAAATACTGTCTGAAAAAAAAATTACATTTTATCGTCCCTTTTTTTTACATTAAAATTCTCAAGTCACGTTTGCCTAAATTAGATTTTTCAGACGTCGGAAGTAGATGGCGTGAAATTGTCATCAGTATTTTAAGAATGCCAATTAAACGAAATTTCGAGACTCACGCGATTTTGTGAAAATCATTAACTTGTTATAAAACTTTAAAGCATAAGTATTGAGTTATAAACACAATCACGGAATAACTATTTTGCAACGTTTATTAGATAAAAGTTGCGTTTGTATAAAACTACGTATAACAATTTACAAAGCTTTTTAATTGTAAACCTTTTTAAAAAAAGCATTTATGGTTTAAAAACATTTTTTTTTGTGTTATTGCTAGATGCAGTACTTTGATTCATGCCAAACTGAATGAATTAAACATGCATGGAAATAAATGTATAGGAGATTCGGCCAAATCTTCAATAAGTGCGTCTATGAATTTTTATTGAATTTTCTAGTCAAATCTTTATTTTCTCAGGGGAACACCTAATTCCCTTGTGAAAAACCATTGAAACAGCCTCCTATTAACATTAAACCTTTTAGAACCAATCATGTAAAAGATTTTAAAATAAAATCACCAATCGGCATTGAAGTGATTGTGCAGTCAACCAATCAAAGTGTCTATTTAAACAACGCACAACGTTAAAAAACAGATGGTTCATTCCAAGTGAAAATACTGTGGAATTACTGGCTAAGACTGTCAGAGTACAATCAAACATTATTATTCACAATTTATATATAAACACAAAAGATAGAAAAAAACATTTAGACAAGATCAATTAAAAGTAAGATACGTTTTTAAGTCATTTTTTTGGTGGTATAATTTCTACTGGTTAATAGCTTGATTATCTTTCTGTCGGAGTATCGTTTTACATAAAAAAAATGTCAGATGCGCCGATTAATTTCAATACCCCGGAAGCCAAAATCGCAAAAGAAGTAGCAATTCAACTGATTCAGAAAAAAACTGGTAAACTTTTAAAAAATCAACAAATACGTAAAGAAACAGAACTTATGCTAAGGTTAGTAGAAGAAATTGAAATGAAACACGAACTTTTTTTGTCAAACATGTGCAAAAGACTGAACTTAAATACCGAAAATGCTCAATCAATGTTTTACACAATTGCGGAGGAGATTTTTAGTGATGGTATTAATTGGGGCAGAATTATTGTTCTATATGCTTTTGCAGGGAAAATCGCCGAACATTGTAGAAAATCTAATGACGAACAAATCACTGATAAAATTGCTTTATGGGTGGCAGGTTTTGTAGCTAAAAAGAGTTCTTGGATTCGTGACTCCGGAAAAGGATGGGTAAGATAAAATTTCTTATGAATACATTGAAGAGACCAATAGTTTTTAAATATAGCGCAAAATACTTCTTAAAGAAAAATGTTTTTTATGCTATTCTCGTTATGGGAAAACATTAGTTTTAAAACTTGCAATATTATTTCATTTTAAGAAGTTTCCGATGTTAAGCATCGAAAATTAATTATGGAATTTTTCTCATGCTTTCTATCGTGCCATTGATAAAAATATTTTTACACATTTTTGTCAGGAAATACTTAACGTTGCGATAACAGTTGTTGTTAAACCTATTAACATATTTAGTATGAAAAGGGTGATGTCTTTAAGTGTTAGACAAATAGAAACACTTTCGTTTCAACTCTAACACCTTAACTTACTGCAATAAAAAAGCTTTCTAATTTATTCCTTTTTCGCTTTCGAAGTAAAAATAAAACACTTTCTAAAGAATAAATAGAAGTGCAGACATCTTAGTAAATATATTGTTCGTTGATTTAAATATCGGACTTTATTTACACTAAAAAATGTTGCGTCGAAACGGATTACCTCTTGAGCTTAACGTCAATATTAAACGCTAATATGAGATGACGTTATTTTTTGGTTGTAGCTTCTCAGTTAAAAATTCCTTGTGGTTTATTTAATAAATTTCAGGCACATTTCTCATTCCATTTGTACAACGAATACGTGCTTTCGAATGTGCGTATTTGGATGTCGGCGTGCGTTACGCTAGTGACTGTGATTTAAGTCGTAAGAAAAATTTCAGACGTCATTATAAGTTAAATTAGAGTAGAAATTAATTTGTTCTGAATAAGTGAATTGAATTTTTATGTATTTTCATCTTAAGGACGTGTTCATTTCAATTAAGAACATTGATTTGGAAATTTGATGGTTTCTTTACTCAATGAGTCATTCATTAAAGTTTGATTGCTTTTTTAATTATTAATTTTTTATTTCCTTTCAAAATAAATTTTTTTTTGGAATTGCGAGTGGTTTTTCTCAATTTTCGAAAATCTTTTTATTAAAATATCTTCCAACATAATTTGTTTACTTGGTAAGCAGTTTTTTGTTCGAAGATAGAAACCTTGTTTTTAAACCTAAACTGTTTTTGTATTTAAACAGAGCTTAAACTTGATAAATGAAGTTATTTGTGTTTGTTATCGACTAAGGAGACGCGGTGTCTCGTGACGTGTTCTAACACACTAACGAAAGAATGTGTGCAAATCTATCTAAATAAACGTTAGTAAACGAAAGTATTAATTAAGATCAGTACCGCGTTGTTCAATTATTCAACTATTTGTTGTTGTTTTTTTTTGAGCAGTTGCAAATAACAAACAATATTCGTAACTACATCGTTTTCCCTAACAAAATGATAATATCCTTTTTTAAAGCCTGAAAATCTTTTAGGAAATGTCTTTGATTACAGTTTTTATTCTTCAATTCTTTATACATAATTTCTTCATAGCTATACTTCATATATTCAAATTAGCTTGATTTCTTTTTAGAGTGGTTTTATTGAAAACTTTGATGTCAAACAAGACTCGTGGTTTCAAGGATTATTTGCTGCTACTCTGGGTCTTGGAACATTAGCCGCTGCTTTATACATCAAAAGTTAAATTTTTAAAACTTCATCCATTACAGAGCTAGGAGTGGCAAATAAAGGGGGATGTTTTCGGCTTTATTTGTACAAGTTTTATTTCATTGTCGTTGTTGCAGAAATGCAAATATGAATGGCTCAGTAAAAGACAAAGTTGTCGAGCCTGTTTTTTTCTGTTCTTGCGTTTTGGTTGTTAAGAACGCCTAATGCAACCGATAGTCAACGGAATAGGATAAAAAAAAGATGTAAGAAAGACGTTCGTCTTATTGAGATTTGAAAATCTTCCAAAGTTGACATTTGAGTTTCAGAAATTAAAAAAAATTAAAGATTTAGAAAGGTTATAAAAAATCAATAACGTTTCAAATTCCCCTCTTGAATTGATCAGGTGTTTACCGAAGCGCTTGTTGATATTCTTTTTAATTTTTTTTTCTCTTTCTGATATGAGTCATTCATGAATATTTTATCATTTTTGTTTTGCTTATTTTTGTTATTTTGCTGGGCAAAAATCTTTTGCAATCAATTGCATTTCTGCCCAATAAAATAACTGATTTTTCTATGAAATATCAACCGGCTTTGGTATGGAGTTATTCTTTTATTAAAAAAAGTATTTATTGAAGGAATATTTATTTATTTTTGTACATATAGAAAAAATACGTATTAACCTGTAGAATTGTTTATTTTAAAAAGCAACAGATTCATTTAAAAAGTTGTCATTTCTAGATCTTTGAAGGATTTTTTAATTTTTGTTAACAACGCAACCAAATGGGGATTTAGAGAGATTAAAAAATAATGAGACCCAGTTAAAATAATTTGTTAAAATCCAGATATGCAATAACAGCATTATGGGTAAAGCTGAACACCTTGAAGTAATAAGTAAGGGGGTGGTCAAAATGCTTAAACGTTTAATTTGTTAAATTAAAAATCTTACTACCCTGGAGACATCAAAGTAGTCAAATTTTTTTATAAATCATATTGGTAATGGAATTTATGAGTAATTTTTGATCATATTGGTGATTCGATCATATTGATGATTTAGCCCTAAATCACCAATATGATCAAACATTTTTATTATATTGATGATGTAGGGCTAAATTAAACGATCCTAATCAAATGGTTACCTGAAGGCAGGCTGTCAAGTTGTTTTTTTTTTCAAGTATTTCAATTTTAAAAATTGAAAAAGTTAAAATGAAAAAAAAAAAGATTTAATAAGAAACACCAATAAAAAAATGACAACATGATAGCCTACTTTTTTTTTTAATTTTATTACTTTTTTTTTTTTTTTTGCAACTTTTTTTGTGTATTTTTTTCAATTTTCAAAACTGAAAAAATTTAAAAAATAAATGAAAAAAATGAAATAAAAAAAATGATAATAAAGAATTTAAAAAAAAAAAGACAACTTGACAGCCTGCTGATCGCTGGAACTGATGGTATGCAATAATGTACATACTTACCTATTTTAGCAAAAAAAAAAAAAAAAAAAAGTCCATTAATCAATTCACGTTAACTTTTTAGTTAATTTCAGTTTTATTTTTATAATAGGGTTAAAAAAGTAATTGTCTAATGTAGTTACACCAGCGTTTTTTATTTTAAGATAAACAGTCTCCTTAAGAAAATATGTCTTCTCTTTAAAAATTTTCTAACACACAATTGAAGTCCATTCCATCAGGTGGGAGAAATTCTAAGACATTATTGTACCGCATAGTGATCGTCTCGTCCTTTTGTTTTAACTGAAAACGCAGTTTGGTAATATTTTTGAACTCAGGCCATTCTATAAACCGGTTCAAAGAAATATTTTCTATTATATTCCTTTTAACTAAATCTTTATCAGCTTTCCCCTGAGCACTAACTTACTTGCAAGATTAAGAGAAAACATAAAAATTCATTAGTGTTACATCGACATCGATGATCTATAAAAATTCATTTAGCGTTACATCGACATCGATGATCTATAAAAAAAAGTCTTCAAACTTAATTTAGATCACAGACGTATAAGAGATGGATGTGCAACGATATTGTTTTTTTTTTGCTAACTATGTTCGCTGTGCATTGTTTCAAATCTTTTATTTTAAACAATAGAAATTAAATTATATTAAAGTCTGTCGGATTCGTCGAAAACTTTTGGTCTCACCAATCATTCACATCAATTTCCTTTTAGCTACTTAAGATAACAGCAATAGAACCAAGTTTTAAGCTAAATTTTATATAGCTAGACATTCTTAATATTTTAAGAAACAACGCTGATGATAATATAGAAATTGAGATCATTTACTTACCTACTCTAGTACATGTATAACTAGAGATATAATAATTAATACAAAATACCAACTAGTTTTGTAGCTAGCTGGAGCACAATGATTTCATGTCCAGGGAACTACTCCCTCTACTATATTGCTGTAGACTTCCAGTTTATGAATATTATAGAATTTTCTATTTTTATCTTTACAACATAAATATATACAGTTAAGGATAAGTAACATATACATAAAATGAATGTAAATACAATAAAAGAAAATAATAATTTGTCACAGTTTTAAAGAATTTAGCAAAGTCAGTTTATGGCAAACCGCAAGAATAACGAAGAATTTAATATTAACTTAACATGATTTACCAGCTATATATAAACTATTTTTTATTTGACAAAAACAAATGTTATTATGTGCCTTTTATGACAAATGAAATAATATATGAAATATGAAAAACGAAAACATGAGTTATCTGGCCGTATTTTGCGAGATAATTATAAATTTGAATAACTTTTTAAAAGGTTTTATATTATCAAATTATTTATAAAAAATCCCATTAGAAAATACACCTACTAAAAAATAATGCATAGTGGAATATATATTATGGAGTTTACAGAGGAGTAGAGGCCAAAAATGGGGACATATCGGAAAAAATATTTAAAAAATGCACAAACTTAAGGCTGGTGAATGAAGGAGCTAGGAATTGAATAAAACCAGATCTTGACAAAAAATTTTTTTTCAGCTTTTTTATATCTTGCTATACTTTTTTATTCAATTTAAAATTAACCTTACAGGTCTATTTTATCACTGACAGACTTTGTTTACACGAAAAAAGTTCCCAAATTTACAAATGTTCGTTTTGAAAAAATGATAAAATTTGTTCGTGCCGACAACTAATTTCCTTTACCTTGGTGTAATTTGTGTAGAAATTTTTCAAGGTATGATGTAGTTACTTTATCCTGAACAGTCTTATCAAACAAATGGTATAAGAGTTTAAACTAATACCACGTGTTCAGAGTTTCTGTTTTAAAACTGGGCAGCCATTTTAATAGATTTTTTTTTGTTGACGGATGAAAATTGAGTTTATGGGAAGCTCGCATGGCTTGCTAGCCTCTGATGTAAAACAATGAGTCCATGTTTAGAGGAATTCGCAAAAAAAGCTTTTAAATTCTATATCTATCTACCTATCTCTATCTTTTTATATATATAGATAGATAAATAGAAAGATAGGTAGATAAAGCATTACAGATATAGTCCATACGACACACACGAACGCATCGTAAAAGAAATATTTCGCATTATCTCAACCTGATATTGATTTTTAAACAAAGATTTGACTAACACTGTGAGATTTAGTTTAATTGGATTTCTTGACCTTAATACTTCTCATTAATTACAGAGATGATAAGATCAGTTTTGGTCTCCAGGTCTCCAAATGCATAAAAATATGAAAGTAAACAGCGTTGTATTTTTCCATTACAGCTATCGTAAATAACAAAAGACAAATCAAGTTATATTTTATTCGAGCTATGTTGTGTGATCGAAATTGCGATGAAAAATCGAACTTAATTCTTTCCTAAACGTTTTAAAAAATGAAAATTTTCAGAAAACAAACTAAAAAGCTGATAAGATAAACAATCCAAGTCAAGAAAAAAAAAGGCACTCATGAGTCTCGTTGGCAATGAAGTCATAATTGCACTTTCCTAGTGCACTAATTTTTGTTTACAAAAGCGCGAACAGAATCTAGTATAACAGATTTTTGCATATAATAAGCAAGAGAACGAGACATATTAGAATAGCAAACAAAAATATGCACTTCATGTATCGAGAACAGCTTTGAGAAGTTAATCAACGATTCATCGGAAGGTATAAAGTAACGCGGAAAAAAAAAAAATATATATATGCAGGATTGGTGCAATAATTAAAAGTAATGTTAGATAATGCAAATAACTTGTTTTTTTTGTTGTACTCGTTTATATTAAAGTATTTATACTTATAATTAAAAATGCTACAATATAATTATTAAAAAAAAAACACTGCAGACCACTCATCTATCTTCCAACAGGATAGCGCTCCTGCTCATTGAGCTATATTCACACAGAACTGACTTGACACGCACATTCCCGATTTCATCACCTCTCTATTCTACAGATCGTCTATTGACAAGTAAAACTCATTAAGTGATACTGCAGCTAATTTGAGATAATCAAGTTTTAGTTAGTTTACTTTATTAAAATTCCATTTATCGAGATATCAATGTGATATCTCAAAATAAAATACTACTATTTCGGATTGATTTATGCACTTAGTGACTTTTTCTTGCAATATGTTGCTAATATTTGGGATCACAGTGTATAAAAGTCAATTTCCCATAAAACTGTACTTAATGAGTTTTACTTGTCAACCGACGAGATAATAAACCACTCGATTTCTCACAACAGGTCAACTCAAATGTAAAGCCAGTGCAATGGATATTGTATGTGTTGCGTGTGAATCGTTTGAGAGCCGACTGAATTACTACCGTCCATTCTGACTTTCTAAGCAGCGGCACTCCAGAAAAAAAAATTTCTTCATCAGTTATAAAGAGGTTAAGAAGTCACAAGAGAACAAGCTGAATTGAAATAGTTAAAGTTTGATAACAAAATACAATAATCATTATTCAAAATGACCCGCACGGTCCTTGACACTGTCCAAATTTGTTATCATTTGCCATTTTATTTCTTTTAATAGAAAAAGATGGTAGACCATTATGATCCTTATTCACATTCAAAAAGAACACAAGTACAACGTTCGACATTTGATTATTTCGACATTTCCGATTAAATTTTATATTACTTAGTGGGTTTATAATCTAGTCTGTTTCCATCGCAACTTCCTTAACTTTGACTTCTTGGGCGAGAGCAATCTTCTGTTTGCGTTTGACTATTTAAAAAGAAAAAAAAAAGTTACATATCGATATTGAATATGAAATACAACGTCGCTCTATTCACTCCAAAAAAAATGTTTACACAAAGCTGAAATTAAGTCTTACTTGGTCCTTTGATTAAATTGATATTTGTCTGAACTTCCTTCAGATCAACTTCTTTTGAAAGTTTCTTAGTTACCTTTAACCTAATTGAAAGAAATTTTAGTAAAAAAAAAAAAAGGCTCGTTTTAATAATTTTGGTTTTTTTTCGGCAGGTAAAACATAAAAAGTAATTAAAAGTTAAACACTTTTTTTGCTTACCTATTTTTTATGTATAGATTTTGACGTTTTGTCTTAATTTCCTCAATTCGTTTGATAGCAGTCACTGAAGAAAAAAAGAAAAAAAAAAAAAAGAAAAAACAAATAAAAACTACCAAAAGCAAAAAAGATTTTAAAATTCCACGATTTTCTTAAAATAAAGCAACCTGTTTTTGACCACAGTTCTCTATCATAAGAAAGCGGAGTATTTCGTTTCTTTTCGAATTCAAAAGACGGATCCTGAAAATAAAAGTCAACGATTCATTAGTAGAGATTTCATTTTACTTACTGAAAAAGAGACAACAGAAATAAACATCCACTGTAAACTACCACTGTGAGCTCCTTATAATAAATTATAATTACCACTGTAAGCTCCTTATAATTAAATATAATTACCACTGTGAGCTCCTTTCCGTGAGACTTCCTGAATGCTTTAGTCCATCGAACTTTGCGCGGGTTTCTTTTCATTTTAAAGGCTTTGTGACATTTTGAACGACAGAATTGGAATACCTGTGAATTTAAAAATGAAGAAACAATGTAAAAACACCATAAAATTAAGGTGTTTAAAAACTTGAGCAATGATCAAAAATTATTATTTCACAAATGGGCTCACCTTGCTATCATTTCTGCAAAATGTAATTCCATGACCAGGATAAATAGAGGAAGAACAGAAGTAACACTTTTCGATACGCATGATTTTTTGTTGTCAATATTTCTACATAAAAATTATTTAAATCTAGGAAGTTCTGGCTAAAAAAAAGGTACCTCATGTGATGGCTAAGCTAATGAGTAAAATGGAAATGACTGTTTAGAAAATAACAAAATAATTGTTAGTTGAACAAAATTACAAAACAAATTAAAAAGTAGTTCTGGTTATCTCATAAATAAATTTGTTATAAATATATCAATAAATCTGAAATATAATAAATAAAAAATGAACAAAGCTTAACTCCACTAACTTTTTTTTTAACTATAAAAGAATTAAGAAAGTTATAACTGTTTATATATTGAATACAAATATTTAAATTGTGAAAGTTTTCTCTGCTGTCAATTTTTAAAGGTTCATAAGATTTCAAAATCTCACTTTGAACTGAAATAATACTCTGATAATACTTTTAGATTTCTCAACGGATCTTGCAGATGAATCCACTACTTATCTTTACTATTCACTACTTACAAGAGAAATATTAGAAAGAGGTCAAGATGTTTTATCACAATCATCTTTGGAAAGGAATTCAACAGGCGGAATCTTTAAACTAATATTAGAATTTGCTGGCATTTCAAGGTTCTCTTTCTTCCTTCCAGAAAATCTTCTTTTTGTCACTACCTCTTTGATTATATCATCTTTCTTTTTGCGCTTTTTTCCTTTCAACCTTTTTGCCATTTTATACTTTTGCCATGCTTGATCAGTGACGTTTGATAGAAAAAGATTATGGTTACGACATGCAGTTTTTTTAAGGAAACCTTCAACAGGATTTGGGCATTGTTCTGTAAAATTTTTATTTTTTTGATTTACACATGATATATACAAGTATTGCTCAGAGTCATTCAAGATGTGATCATAACAGTACTTAGAAAATGGAAGAACTTTGTTTACACACCGCTGGTTGTTTGCATTCATTTGGCAGCTATAAATTGAAAGGAATATAAAACATACATCTTATTTTAAGCAACTTTTGTAATCAAAATAAAATATATTATGATTGAAAAATTACAATATAAAGATATTGAAACTAGATTTTTAAAAAACTGTAAAAGATACCGTGGGAGGTCTGGTCTTCTAGCATTTAATGTTGTCCCTTTCAGCCTTTTTTCTTTCATAAGTTTTTCACAGAGTAGAGCAGGACCAGTTACACGCTGGTAGTTTTGAAGATACATGTCAAGCTTATAATCTTTCACAGGGTCACCTAAAAGTATCATATAGAAAAAATATCAGAAAATAAGATTTCAGGCAAAAAATGCTTATAAAAAAAAAAAAAAAAGATAAATATTTTTAAAAAATTTATCATAAAAAGGGTGCAGGTTTATTTCTATCTTTATGGAAGACTAACTTGAAATTATTAAAAATTTTGTATTTTAAACTCTGGATATTAATTTTTTTTTAAAAAAAAAAACAAAAAAAAACAACCTTATCTTTGAAAAAGAAAAGATAATATAATGTAAAAAATACCATATATTCTTGCAAAACCAACTTTTGAAAGTACATTTGGATCAATATCATAAGCCATTAACATTTTTCGACGTTCTTCTTTCAATATATATTGAACGCGTTTAAATTGTTGTGCATACAATGTACGCAGACGAAGAATTTTATCTCGACAAATTTGTACACATTCTTCTAATGTCCAGACACCAGCATGATTCAACAAACATTCATCTTCACTGTCAGTTGATTCAGCATCACTGGCTTGATTCCCTTTTAAATAATAAAAACAATATAATACATGCATAGAAAAAAAAAGAGAGAAAAAGAAAAATTTATTGTTATTTACATTTTTATGACTTGCCTATAGTTCACAATAATCAAAAAAAATACTTCGATTATTGTGAACTATAAGGTTAGCCACAAAAAATATAGAAAATTTTAGTAATCTTTATTAGGAAAGCTTTTAAAAAGTATACCTAGCCATAGACAGTCAATCTTTTCAACTTTGGTATTGTCAGTGTAAAAACTAATTTCTTCTTCATCTGATGAAGATTCTATGAGAGCTTTAAGATTTTTATCTTTTACAACTGAAAAAGATTTCTTATGAGCAACATCTTCTGTATTGTTACCTGTGTTAAAAAAAGACTTTAATAATGCAAAACCAAAGCAAAAACTTAAAAAACAAAATAAAAGTTATTAATCATTTTAAATCTTTAATGGTTTATCTAGAAAACAAATCCATCTGACCATCTGTATCTCTGACCATTTGCAGTACTTGTCATTCAGTGTATTAATGGAAACAACAAATGATACATACATTGTCTTTGTTTCTGCTGCTGAAGTTTTTGTTGTTGTACTAATTTTCTTTTCTTCCTTCTCTTTAAATTCCTTTCTTTTCTTTTTTCAAATTCACGCAAATGGGTTGTACACAAAGAAGATTTTTCATCTAATACCATCAGAAATTTTTATGTTTCAGAAAATGAAATAAGTTATTCTCCTATTAATAGCAGATAAATACACACTAAGAAGATATAACAAAGTAAACAAACTGTGGTTATAAAACTCATACAACTTTAGACATTAAATTTTATTACCTTGTTTAGGTGTAGGATTACAACATCTTGACATGTCAACTTTTGAAAGAAAAGTACATTGCTGATAGGGACTCTGCTGATCTTCTAGTATATGTTTGTGACAATAATCAAAACCATTTAGGGCAATAAGAACACAAGTACCTGTTGATGACTTACAAATTGATGGTTGAGGTGTAGTACAAGAAGTTATGTTAACATTAGGAATGAGTTTTCCATCAGTTTCATGATGAATGTTAATATTCTCATCATCTTCATCTGCTGATTGAGTAGCAGATGTTGAGGGTGAATCCATTTGTATTATAACTTTTTATTGCTACTGTTTAGTTAAAAACTTTTTAAAAAATAAAGGTTAGCTAATTAGTAAAATAAAGAGCTTTATGTAACATTTTCAAACTTATTAAGATTTGAAGATCACAAACGGAAAAATAAAGATTTGAATTTTTTACTTTTTTGGGTTTGCATAGTAAAAAGTGTTATCTAGTTTGTTCTGAGTCAAGTTTGGAAGAGAAAAAAAGGCGACAGTGATTTCTTGTAACCTTGTTAAATCTTATGCAATAGGATATAGTATTTTGTCTATTTACTTCTTTGAAATTGTGTCATTAGCTTACTAATATATTAAACTTTTGTATATTTTCGAAAAAATAAAATGTTGTCTTCAAAATATTCGAAACACTCTTTAAAAAACTTCCCACAAATTTTGTGAAAACGGTTCGGGTAAGAAAAATTTTCAAGGATGTGTTAATAAAAACAAACCTTTTTAAATATCCTTATGCATGTCATTAGTGACATTTTTCATGAAAAACAATAAACTTTATAAAACACAACGAGGTTTTATTGAAAATATCTTTCATCCCGGACAAACTGACCATAAAACACGGTTTGATCGTAGTTTAAGCTAATACCCCATTTATACTAACGATAAACTCTTCATAAAATTTTATCGAAGTTTAAAGTGAAAGGTGTTCAAAAAAAAACGCACAATTTTAACATAAGCAAAATGAAAAAATAATCAAACAACAGTAAATTTTATTTCAAAAATACAACTAAATTAGAAATATATTTTGTAGTTTATAATAGATGCTCGAAATGGCCTCCATTTTCTTGCACAACAGTTTCGAAACGGATCACCAAAGTTTCAATAGCTGTAGCTGTTTTTTCTTGTGAAAGGTTTGCTCAATGATATGTTATATATACTTGATGTCTAACTTGCGGGATTTTATTGGACGAAAAGTGAAGCCGCTTTTTTGTTTACAAATTGAATCCGCCATTTGTAATAAGGGCAAAAGCCCAGAGCAAGTAATCACATAGATTAAGGTCTAGGGAGCTAGGAGACCAGAGTTGTTTGAAATGTCTGCCAATTACTCGATTTTCACCAAAGTGTTTGACACCATTAAAAATGTGGGGTGGTGCACCATTTTTCTTCGAATTTATCAACTAATCTTTTGAGGCTGTGTGTGGTGAATGGGTCTTTTGTTAAACCATGTGCTTGTTTGAACCATGTGCTGCTGTTGCACTTTTAAGCCCACTTCCGTAATAACATTTGATGATCAAATTTCTCTCTTCCATAGAAATATTGTTTTTTGATTACGACTGTAATCTCAAAAATAACAATTTTTAACATAATATACCATCCTTACATGTTTAAAAAAAGAACATTCTAGAAATATTCTCATTAATTAACTAGTAACAGACAAATGTTACTATGATAAGGTCCCAATTTACAAAATAAAACTGAAATTTAAAATGATAATTTCATAGACAAGGTCCACTTCTAAGACTGATATTTATCTACTTTGAATTCGAACTTGAAATTTGAAGTCAGTTTGAACTTTCGAGTTCGACTTTTGAATTCGAGCCTAAACCGTTTTTTATCTTTATGAACGGGGAAATAAACGGGCATTCAATTTATTTGCCCTTACAAACCGAGGATAACGATGTAATTAGTTAGCGGAGTATACTTTCATGGACTATCATGACTGTGCTGTTTTTTTTTGCTGTTTTTTTCGCAATCACAAAATGTTGGTGAAACAAAACAGCTTTGTGATTGCTGTTGTTTTTGCTGCTCCTTTGATGCGGTATCCTTCGATGCGACAATTGAAGATATAACATGAAACCTGTTAAAAGACTAATTCATTCCTGTTCGAAAGCTAAAAAAACAATTTGCCAGCGAAATAACCTGAGCTGTTATTTTTTGTCTGCCTTTAGTCAGAGACGAGTTTTTTAATTAATGGAGATCAGCTGCTTTGTCATCAAAGGTTCTCAATGTGAGTGGCAACTTATGTTTAAAAGAAAAAGAAAAAAAAACTTGAATAAACGTAAAAGAGTTCTTCATATTATTGGAGTTTTTAAGAAAAGTTAAATAAATAAAATTAAGTTAAGTTAAGTAAAATTTAAAAATTAGGTTAAAATGTCATGCAAGCCATTTGCCACGTCTTCATGAGAAAGTGGAGCGTAATCCATTGAAAAAATTTGTCTAAATGAATTTCATTTACCCTTAATTCAAAGTAAAACGCGAGTTCTTTTAATGCATTTTGCAATGTGAACTTAATTAAAATGATGCCATGAGTTTTTCCAGCAACAAAAGGTCATTTATGTAATCAATATTTTACTTGCAATATTAAAAAAAATTGTGATATTTCTTTAATTCTATTCTGAACTACTTGAATTTAAAATCAATAAATTGAATAAAATATTATCAAAACATTGAATCATAAATCAAAACACTAATCCACTAAATTCGATTTAAACATAAAAGACAAATAAAAAAAAAAAAGGTTTTAACTGAAACCATAAGCAACAAAAAAACAACAAACATCTACGTCAAAGTTCTCCGCATAACATGATGCTGCAACGTGATTTATTTGCGTTGAACCATTTCAAAGGTTGTATAGGCTGAAAAGCATCATCAAAACAGAAGTATAACTAAACAAACATCATCATCATCATCATCATCATCATCATCATCATCATCATCATCATCATCATCATCATCATCATCATCATCATCATCATCATCATCATCATCACCATCATCATCATCATCATCATTATCATCTCCCAAGATATACCCGTAATTAGGAAAAAATAATCTCATTCTTTTGGAACATTAGTCCGGGTGAAAAAAAAAAGCAATTGCTTAGAAGAATTTGCTCTGGCTAAAAATGCTCATAGTAAATGCTCATAGCAAAAGCAAATGCTCAAAAATACGTGAATAAAGTTTTGCTTTTGCTTACAAATAATTCCTTTTGATTTTGAGTAAAAGCTCCGTGTTTCTACTAATAGTTTTTTTTCTTACATACGTGAAAAAATAGCTGCAACTGAGTTGTCTTATGTTAAGGAAAGTGAATGAGAATCGTTTATTAATATTTTATGTGAATTGCCGATACTTCTTCCAAAAAGTCAAGTTCCTGACGTTAAAAAAAAAAAATAAAAAAACTTTTTAACTATTGCAAGACCTTTTGTTGCAATCAGCATGCCCAAAGAGACATTTGAAAGTATTGGCTGAAAAAAAATGCTAACTTGAAAACAAAGATTCGAAAAAAGTCTGATTTAAATCGAACAGGGAATAAGCCTATCAAGCTTTCTAAAGCTGAAAAAACTTTCTGAGCTTTTAGATACAGAAAAGAAGTCTTCAAGAAAATTGATGGTAAGTAAAGTTTTTTAGTTTTTGTTTTATATATATATATATATATATATATATATATATATATATATATATATATATATAGACACACACACACACACACTCACACACACATACACTTAACCGTAAAATTAACACACCACTTTTAAATTCTGACTTATTTTGAAAAATATTAGGTATTTCCCGGATTTATCAATTACAAAGATGATAATAATGTTTATTGTTTCGCCTTTTATACGTTTGATCCCGTTTCCCCTTAGTTAATTTCGAAATTATAGTAGCTTTTCATAAGCAGCATATTTTGCTGTAATTAAATCTCACTTTTAAAAGAAAAGTATGTATTGGTTTTAAATTTTTTTAACTGTAGAAAAGATAACTGTCATTTGAGTAACTTATCTGTTCGCAATGCAGCGTTCTAGACGAAGTTTAAGTCGTGATGAATATGTTGCAATTGTTACTTTGTCCAATAAAGGATTAACAAATCGCGAACTTGGTAAAAGATTTGGAGTGTCTTATACTACAGTTGGTAGGGTTCTACAAAGGCTTGTAGAGACCAATGATTACACTAGACAACTTAGCCAAGACAACGAGCTACCAATACTGTGGAGGACTGATTTTTAATGCTTGATACACTGAGAGAACGTTTCACTATTGCACGAAGTCTCCAAATACAACTTGCTAAGGTTCATGGAGCTGCTGTTGGTTAAGATATCATAAGAAGAAGACTTCGTGCTTTAAATCTACGACCTTGGGCAGCAGTTACTGGTCTCAGATTGTCTGTAGACCACCGAAGAAACAGACTTGCTTTTACAAGGAGGCATATGAATTGAGAAATACATGATTCGGAACAGGTCTTATTTACAGATGAGTTAACTTTTTGCCTTGTAAGTTCTGATCGCCGCCCAAGAGTGTACAAAGACAAAATAAAAGATATTTCCCTTGTAACATTCGAGAAACCGCTTTATATGGAGGCGGCACATTGATGGTATGGGGCGGAATATCTTTAACAGCTCGCACAGAGCTTTTGATTGTTAATAGTGGATGCCTGACTTCTCAACGATAGCAGACATTTTAAAACCTTTTTTGGTACCTTTTTCACCGTACATTGGAGATGGATTCCTTCTTATGCAGGATAATTTACAGGATAAATAAACACCACATACAGCACATATATTGTTACTGAATACTTAATGTTAATATTCAAGTTTTGGAGCTTGCAGTCCAGATATGAACGCAATAGAGCATCTTTGGGACATAATCGAACGCCTTGTTAGAAGCCAACATCAACCACCTAACAGCCAAGACGAGCTGCGACAAAGTCTTATCTACGTGTGGGAAAATATCCCTCAAGAAACGATTAAATCTCTAATTGAAAGTATGCCATGGCGCTGTCAGGCTGTAATAACATCTAGAGATGGTAACACTAGTTATTGATACATATATATATATATATATATATATATATATATATATATATATATATATATATATATATATATATATATATATATATATATATATATATATATATATATATATATATATAGATACTGAAATGATAACGATATTGAATATTATAAAATATGTTTAACTACAGAAATATATACAGTTAAAGATAAATAGCTTATACATAAAATAAATATAAATACAATAAAGAAAAAAAATAGTTTGTCACAGTTTTAAAGAAATCAGCAAAGCTAATTTATGGCAAACCGCAAGAATGACTAAGTATTTAAACCATTTAAATATTTAACCAGCTATATATAAAGTAAATTATATTTACAAAAATAAATCGGTTATAATGTGCTTTTTATAATGGCAGAGTTGGAAAGACGATATAGAAGACAATTTCAAACTGACAGGAACCTATAAGATTGATGTCCATCGTATTGCTCTGCGCGTTCTCAAAAAATTTGGTTACCGATTTTTTCTCTACTAAGAACTTCTGTACAATCACATATATTCACGCTTCCGCAGTGAAGCAAATTTTTTGCCAGCCAGGTTTGTTTTCCCAGCCTAAAATGACGCAACGATAAATAAAAGCAAAACAAAAACGGATAATTTTTAGTTTAAATAAAAAGGCTTTCGGCATTAAAAGCTTTAAAAACTTGCTACACTTTTTCTTACAAATATTTTGTGAAGTTAGACATCTAGTTTGTATATATCATTGTTTCTGTATGCATTGTTCTAACATAAACAAACCAGACAAAAAATAAAACGTAAAATGAATTTATAGAATGCAGATGACGAAATGATTAAATGAGTAAATAGACTTTACAAATGTTATAATATATTTTGTCTTCCTTGAAGTGCTTGTCACATGCACGATATTCTTTGATTTTAAATTTCAAATTTTTCTCAACCCTTGTGAAAGTCTTTCTTGTGTTTGGAGCGCTTCACGTATCGCATCTTCTCATGTTTGGAACTCATCGAACGCATCTAATTTTATACCAGTTCCCTGCGTGTAAATGACAGCATTTTCCACGTTTCGTTTTTCACGTGTAATTAATGTACTTTCAATTTCGAATTCACTTTCAAAGTTAATATTCAGCTCTGCCATAACGTGATTTGACACTGCTTTCTCGGTAGCCTGGTACCTACAATTGCAAAAGACAATTAAATAAAACAATTGAGCTTTTGTGAGCTTTAAATCTTCACGTGAAGAACACGGTTAACCAAACAACTTTTAGTTATTGATGGCTGTTAGGTGGTCAGATAATAATGTAAATATGGTTTATGTTCTGACATCTCGGGAAAACAGTTCTTGTCCATTATTTTCACCGTCAAGCTCTTACGCTTGTTAGTTAAATGATACTGTTAGAACATTTTTTCTCATTTTCTAACTGTTAGTTTTTACATTTTTTGAGCATTTTTCATGCATGTTGTTATTATTACTTCTGTTATCAACAATAACAATAATAATAAAAATTTGAACATTAAATGTGTGCTTCACATTATCCCATATTTTTTAATTCGTTAATCAATGAAAAACTTTTAAGACATAAGTATAACAATTACATTTTAAAATGAATGTAATTTATTTAGTTATTGTAATTTCCATCTATATTTATTTACTTTTTTTTTTGTATGCTTTACTCAATTATTACTATTTTATCATTTTAGGAAAATGTATTCTTGGATAATTCTTGTTTTAATACAGTATGCATATACTAAAGAAGTGTCTTTAAATATCAATTTTAAAGAAGTTGCTTCTGAAGTAGAAAGAGAATTTTTATCTTTAACATTTGATGCAACATATTTTTATACTAAGTCACACCTTGTTGATTTAAAATCAGAAAAGTTGTTGGCATTAGCTCAAGGACTTTCTTCAGAAGGAGAGTTCTATTTGCGATTTGGTGGTACCAAGGAGGACTTTATAAATTTTAGGCCAAATGAGCGTTACTATGACAAAGATGATTTTGACACACTAATGAACTTTGTAAATAAAGCTAAATGGAGACTTATATTTGGCCTTAATGTGTTAAATCGCTACCCTGATGGTACTTGGGATCCTTCAAATGCAAATGAACTGTTAGAATATATTGTTCATAAGGACTACAATTCGAATTTTGAGCTTAGTAATGAGTTTGATTTATATCCAGCTCATTTTAACAT
>NW_028324300.1:3510000-3600000 GCF_058129835.1 Hydra viridissima
GTTAAGATGGTCCAATTATTGATTGAGATTCAGAATCATCAAAATTAACCTCAAAAGATTCATCAGCCCTCATTTTATTCGCATCTTTTCTTTCCAATTATGTGAACAGATCTTCATATTTTACTTTGAAGTGTTTGCGCAAAACACTTGTACATCCCTAGATTGCTGTAAATTCTTTATGACACTCTTTTTACCGGTGGCTTTGTCGTAATTGACATTAGTGAAAAATTCCCATATTTATGTTGATTTGTTCATCTAAAAAGAAATGAAAAGATTTTATAAAAAGTAAAGAAAAAAATATATATTACACGAATTTTTTAAAAAATTACCTGACCAGCGGGTAATTCCATATTATTCCATACATACATACATACATACATACATACATACATACATACATACATACATACATACATACATACATACATACATACATACATACATACATACATACATACATACATACATACATACATACATACATACATACATACATACATACATACATACATACATACATACATACATACATACATACATACATACATACATACATACATACATACATACATACATACATACATACATACATACATACATACATACATACATACATACATACATACATACATACATACATACATACATACATACATACATACATACATACATACATACATACATACATAACCGGGTAACAAAAGCGGGAAGCGCATTAAATAAAAAAGTAAATGAAATTAAAAAAAGAAATTTTCACTTACTTTTATATTTAAGAGGTGAGATGATAGCACAATGTTTAAAAAAAAACTGTCGAAAATTGAGTCTTAGTTCAACCCACCATTAATTTTTAATTAATTAAAAATTATTACTTACATGAAGTGAGTGGAACTAGTAAATAGAAATAAAAGTGGTATTAAAAGAATTGTAATAAAGTTAAATTTAAAATAACGCAACAAAAAAACAGACAAAAAAAAAAAAAAAAAAAAAAAAGAACGAAAATACCCGATCGCGAGAAAATTTCGGTTCGATGATCTGGTAATTTTATTTCACGATATACCCGTTTATCGGGTTACTTTATTACCCGATTTTCGGGTATTTCTACGGGTAATTTTATTGTCTAATTTTCGGGTACTTCTACGGGTAATTTTATTGTCCAATTTTCGGGTACTTCTACGGGTAATTTTATTGTCCGATTTTCGAGTAAAGAAATCGGGTAATTTTATTGTCCGATTTTCGGGTACTTCTACGGGTAATTTTATTGTCCGATTTTCGAGTAAAGAAATCGGGTAATTTTATTGTCCGATTTTCGAGTAAAGAAATCGGGTAATTTTATTGTCCGATTTTCGGGTACTTCTACGGGTAATTTTATTGTCCGATTTTCGGGTACTTCTACGGGTAATTTTATTGTCCGATTTTCGGGCAAAAAAATCGGGTAATAGAATTACCCGATTTTCGGGTGACCAGCGACTGGGCAAAACTTCTAGGTCTCTGGGTTCTACCGCACTTGGCGCAACTAGCAACCAGCGAGCAACAGGAATGATAGTTTGTTAGTACTTCTACGGGTAATATTCGGATAGTTTAAATCGGGTAATAACCAACTCGAAGGCTTTGATATCTGGTAACTAAAGTTATTAAAATTAGCCTTGAAAAAATGTTGAAAATCTGTTCGTGCCGACAACTAATTTCCTTTAGCTGGGTTTTATTTGTTTAGTAATTTGTCAACACGTAAAGTAGTTACTTTATCCTGAATAGTCTTATTAAACAAATGCTATAAAAGTTTAAACTATACCACGTGATAAGAATTTCTCTTTTAAATCTGTCGGCAGCCATTTTAATAGATTTTTTGTCGACGGGTGAAAATTTAGAGTTTGTTTAAAACTCGCATGGCTCGCTGATTTCTGCGGCCTCTTTGATGTAAACAATGAGTTACACGTCCATCTCTTATACGTCGATGGTTTCGGTCAACTTGACGTACAATAAAGCAATTGAATATTTGGTTCAATTGTTTCATGGTACGTCATTGTCTGGAGAAAACTAATTAGTCTGGAGATATCAGTCGCATGTAGTGTTAAGTTTGATTTTCAAATTTGACATTTCGGCCGCGAATTTTTAAAAATCCACCAGTGTGCTACGTGGTAATAAAAAGATGTAAAAAAAATTCTTGATTACTTTATTTAGCATTTCCATCATATGAAGATCATATGAAAATCATCTTCGATGCAACTTTCATTGTATAATAGATCTTTTATACACAATGTTAGGGTTTTACCTTTTACCGTGAATTTAAATTAAAATTTATATATAAGTTTTTAGCGTAACTAAAATTAGTCGACTAACATTTCAGTCTAACTAAAATTAGTCGACTAACATTTCAGTCTAACTATTACTTGTCGACTAACTTTTTATTCTAACTAAAATTGGTTGACTAAACAAGATTTTGTGCTAAAAAAAACTGAATAACCTCTACCGTGAAATTATATGAACATGAATTGTGATAAATAAATCAATTTAAAGACATTCATCAAAATTTATTGTTTTGTACGTAATATAATTTGTGACAATTAAGTAATAAAAATATTTTGTTTGTACCTAGTATTGCCCCAAATTTTCTTTTATTGAATTAAATAAAAATTGTTAGCAGAACAACTCCGTCAAAAACAGCTGATATTTTATACAGAAAACATAATTAGTTATTAACATTTTAATAATAATTTTTAAAAGAAAAACAAAATTGAAAGTTGAACAAGATATATGTTCAATTAAACAATATAGAAATAATAAAAAACAATTGCCTAACTGTTCAATCTTATTATTGTCATTGTAAATATCTGCGTTTTTATGAGTGTAGAACGAAATAAATTAGGTATTATTACCTCAAAAAATCATCGCAGGTATTATATAAATCCGAAATCCGAAAATGCTTCTGAACATAACACACCTTTCAAAAACATGGCAGCATTTTTTTTTTTTATAAATTGATTTCACATGTGTTTTATAATTTATAATTCACTTTAATTAGAAATTGAAAAAATCCAGATCTGAACCGCGTTTCATTGAAATTTAAAACAAGTACTTAATAATAACGGGGGATTAATTAGATAAATTTTATTACAAAACTCCAAGTGTATATGTCTCAAACCTTTCTCTAAAAACCTGAAAAACTCTGAAAATCGAACCTCGCAACAGATGCCCTGCAGATGTAAATTGTAACTTACAGCAATTTGTAATTAAAAACAAGGCGCTCAAACCACTTCACAACAAACATATAACAAGATTTTAAAAAGTATTTTTGGATAACAGCGTAGCGACCGAGAGAAATTTCGGGCCCTGAGGAAGTTTTCTTAAGGGGCCCTCATTATGATCAGTTATATAACCAGGACCAATAAAAGCGTGCTCTGGTCATTGAAAATTAAAAATGAAAGTTAATCAAATCTTTTAAAAAGCAAAACTGTTTAAATCTTTTAAAAATTATTTTAAAAAATTATTTGTACACACATGGGGCCCCGGGAATCTTCCCCGTCCACCCCCCTCTCTCTCAACGGCCATGGGTAACAGTAACAATATATTTTTCGCAAATTAAAAATTTAGTAGACTAAAATTAGTTAAACTAAAAAGTTAGTCGACTAAATTCAGTTAGACTACATAGTTAGTTGACTAATATAAGTTACGCTAAAATGTCAGTCGACTAGTTTTAGTTACGCTAAAAAGTTAGTCGACTAATTTTAATTAGACTAAAAAGTTAGTCAACTAATTTTAGTAACGGTCTTTTTGGTTAAGTTTTTTACAATTTTTAGTTTTGGTCACAACACTAATCATTTCTGAGTTTGTCAATCACATCTTGAATAATGTTCTTTGGGAGTCGAAATTTTTTGATGCACTGAGCATCTGCTTAATCTTACAGGCTGGCTGTTAGTGATTCACACAGCTCTTGTTTCTAGGCAGCAAGAATTATTGCAGCATCCACTCTCAAATTTAAATTTTTACGAAAATTCTCTTTGACTTTTCTTACGCGTAGTGTCTTAACTGGCAGCATTTTAAAAGTAACCTAGCAAAATTATTCATGACATCTTTTTATATTTCAAAGAAATATATAATTGAGATATGTTATAAAACAATTTTCAAGAAATAAAACATCGTAAAAATACCTTTTTCCAATATTGTGAAAAGTGAAACAATACAAAATTTAAGGAAAAATTTACGATAATTGTAAATAACAAATTCGTGAAACATTTTATGCGCTGAATTTAAGCTGAATTTTTAGGCGAAAAAATGTCAACCCTTCCTGTTTTTCGTAATAAATTGTTACGGCGGTAAAAAGATAGGTCGATTTTATGGTGGTGGCGTAATCAGCAATTAACAACATTATCCGTAATTTCATGAATATTTAAGTTTCTGTCACAAATAAATTTCATAATACTTAGTTATTACAATTATTTATAACATGGATTTTGAAAGTAGTTCAAATAAGTTCAACAAGGCCAATGCGGTTAGAAGAAAAAGAATTGGTTCATTTATGTATGTACTTATTAAAATTCAAAACAATTCTAAAAATAATTTTATAAATAAACTTATGCTATAAATACTGTTTTTTTTTATAATTTAAATTTGCTACAAATTCCACACAATTATTTATTAAAATTTGTTATAACCAAAATTTTTAAGTGAAAAGCAATTATAAGGCTTAAAATGTATTAAATCATATAACTTTAGGGTGCTGTTCACTTAATACTGTTTATGTTTTAGATAGTACATATGGTTTTCATTCAAGTGAATTTAATTTAATTTTTATTTTAGTTCTTCTGAAGTTGTTTCAAGGCAAAAAGATGCAGATTCAAATCAAGTAGTTTTAAATCAAAGGTGTGGTGATAATTTAAAGTTATTATTTTATTTGCTAATAGAAATATTGTAGTGATATGTAAAGATGTATATTTATTAATATTCATTTAATGAGTTTTAACTTGTCATCACATTTTTTTTGAATAAAATCTAACTAAAGGTAAAAAGTTAATTTGTTTACGAAAAAGTCAATTATAGTATTTATAATTAAATAACATTACTAAAATAAAAAGCTAAATAAATAATATTGTATTAGATTTAATCAACTTATGTGTAAAATCTGGAAAAGAATTATATTATATAGAAATAAAGTAGTCCAGTTTTAATATATGTGTATAATATTATTAATGTTTAGAAAAGAATTGTTTCAGAAAAATGTTTCTAGAAAGCAAGTCTTAGATATTCCTAATGTAGTAAGTGAGATTGTTTTATATTTAGTTAATAGAAGTAAATAAAAGTGATTATTTTTTACTTAATTTCTTACATTTTGATTTGACTCTGTTGCTGGTAAATATTTTCTCATGCTTTTTTATCAATTCTACATTAGAAGAATTCAAATGAAGAAAAGAATTGATTGCTTAATACTGTACTTGGTAAGTTCATGAAAAACGTTAAATATGTTGCAGTTTGTCTTGAGCTTTCATTATTAGTTTAGTATAACATATTTATAATGCATAACATTATTAGTTTAATATAACATATAAGATATAGCATATTTAACGTTTTTCATGAACTTACCAAGTACAGTATTAAACAATCAATTCTTTTCTTCGTTTGAATTCTTCATCTGCCTTTTTATGATGTTGGTTTTTTATTTTTCATGAGCCATTCTTTTAACTGTAAAATTTTTTTTTACAGTTAACAAGCTCAAAATTACTTTCATCATTCCAAATTACTTTTTTCCATTAGTAATGGAGATATAAGGTATTTCCATTAGTAATGGAGACATAAGGTTATTTAGAAAGTGTCTAAACTTTTGAACAATGTAGGAAATAGATTAGTAACATTATTTTATTAGTTAGTATAGGAAAATATTAACACATTGGATATAACTTATTAATTCTCTAATTAATGTTTTAATTTCCTTATTTTAACTATAAATTAAATTGACTACTTACTTAATTGATTTAATTAAATTTATTACTTTAATTCACATATTGAGTGCCTTTAAGCTTTTAAACACTTTAATTATTTGCTTTTGTAAATTACCATAACATTTTGCTTATGTAATTTTAATGTTTATAGTATTTTGTAAATTTTTTTTTGTAATTTAATATGCTTATAAAATTTACTAATAAAAAGTAAAAAACCCTAAAATAAAATCTTTTTTCTTTATCAAGTTATTGACAAAAAATGTTTAAATACTAAAAAAATAATGGATGCTTCTAAACTTTTGGAAACTACTGTATTTTTTTATATATTTACAGAAAGAAATTTTTTCTTTGTATGTGTAAACTGTCTAACTGAAGCCTCTAGTGTATATAGCTAACATGGTGAGCTGCATAATGGTTTGGGCATGTCATAGGCTTGACACTCCCAACTTGTGCAAACACAAGTTTCTTTTCTTTCCCTAAGCTTGTGACTTTCCAATGAAATGTTTTGAACTGTGTGTTAAGGTGGATTTGAATGGCTCTAGCATTCTGCAGTTCTGTCGATGTGCATCACTTTGAGTGGATGTGAGTGCCCTGTGGCCAAATTTCTCCATAGTTAACATTATAAAAACCTCTAGAAAATTGTGATAATACAGTTGTGTTCTACTGACACAACAGGTGGGTATTGAGAACAGTCCTGCCTATATAATGACCATAGTAATAACCAAGTTTTAGGCAATGAATATTTCATCTGGGTGACAAAACCCATTGAAAATTTCAAACTGACACAAGTAGCCATTTGTGCTGTCTGAGTGGTGCCACAACTTGATCAGACATATTATGCTTCAGGTGAGGGGTCTTTTTGTTTGGATGAGATTGATCTGTTGGTGTTGGCCTACTGATAACCTTTTGTCCACAAATTTATTGTAATTATTGGTTCTTGGCTGTATTTTTCATGTTTGTTGTATATTCATTTGACCATTTTGCAACCATCTCTAGTGCAAACTCTTTAAATATTGAGAATGAATACCTTAAAGTTTCTTCATTCAAATCTGCAGTTTTTTTTTATTAGAACACATGGCCATTTTAAATACATAAAAATGGTGATCCATATCAGTGGTGTGAACTTGTAAGAAAGGGAACCCTTGCCAATTTAGTTTTTATAAAGTATCTCTAGGAATCTTTATTGATTCAAAAATTTGAAACTTTGAATTGTCTTTGGATTTTAGGGCCATTATCTACAATCATTTTGTAAATGATTACATTGTCACTTGCTGAATTAAATAAAAGATAAACTACAGCATCGCATTGCTATTTACATTTTTGAATGGCTTTACATCTATAGTATGATCTTTTTCCATTTTTAATGTAATTAGAGTAATGGTAACTCCATTGATTTTCTGTTAGTGAAAAAATTTGAGAAGAAATAAAAGAAAGAGAAGAGAGAGAGATAGAGAAGAAAAGAGAGGGAGATAGAGGAGAAAGGAAAGAGAAGAGAGAGAGCAAAACATATTTCCTCCTCTCTCTCCTCTCTTTTTCTCATTCCTCACTATCTCTCCTATGTCTCTCTCTCATCTCTCTCTTGTCTCTCTCCAAAAGTATGAAATGAACCTGTAAACCTAAACGGCTCTCAATCCTAAAATTCTGTTGACCTAACTGTAAGGAACCTAATTGTCTGAAACTTGGCTTTCTGATGACCTAAAAACTGTTTAGCTGCAATTTCATCTTTCTTGTTCGGGTATGTTTCATATCTTATCCACTTTTTTTCTGTTTCCTTTGTTTCAACAATGCTTGCTCATCAGTTGTTTTATTTTCTTCACTTGTATTCTAATACAAATTTTTCCATTTTTTAAAACTTTTTTTGCTCATTGCTCAGATAGAAATGGCAATCTTATTGACAGTTTTTACTAAATTATTTCAGTTTAAAGTTCAATTTGCTTTAATTAAACTACATATCATTTTACATAAATTACAGATCATTTTATTTATAATACAGATAATTTTAATCAAATTACTTACCACTTGGTTAATTTACTGGCCATTTAATGAAAAACTGATTTATGAATGAAATAATGAAAACTAAATTAATTAAGTGACAGCTAATATACAATGCTGACCATTTAATTAAAATACTGACTATCTCAATAAAATACTGAAAATTAAAAGTAAAAAAACTCTGACCAACTTATTAAAAATACTGACCCATTAAATGACACCCCAAATTTTTTATGAAGAAGTTTTTAATTATTTGATTGAGGGTAAAAACTTTAGAGGTGTTTGAAAAAGGAAAAGGCTATATACTTAAATTTAAAAATTTTCAGCTTGGTGCAAAAAATGTCACCTGCCAATCCTGTTTTTTTATCAATACTCATTTTATTATATGGTATTGTCACATACCAGGTCTTGCTTTTTGATATTTTACTATATGATATTGTCACAAACTGGTTCTTACTTTATGATATCTTTAAGTATAACTTTCACAAAAAGACTGTAACATGAGAGTTTTAATAACTATGAAAAATTATTAATGTGAATATAATATCTTCTGCCTAGAACTCAACAATGAGGCTATTAAAATTTTATATAATTTATTCTCATAATAAAAGTAAAGACATTGAATTCTTCTTGTAGGTATCAAATCAGATGTCTCTAATTAATCTTCCTCATCCTTCTTCTTTTTCAAAACGAGAAAAGTCTAAGTCATTAAAAGTAAGTGGAAAAAAAAGAACTACACAAATGGATAATTATCTTCAGCTTTTAAAAAGAAAACAAACTGAATTCAACTGGTAAATATTTTATTTATTTGAATATAGATATGTTAAGAGCTATTTCACTACACCAAGGTTTTTTGTAAAAAATCTATTGGTGTCCAAATTGCAGTGTTAGCAAAAAGCCATTTTTTATTAGTTTTTACTTGGTTAAAACTAATAAAAACTGGATTTCACTGGTTCAAATCAACTGGTTCTTTGATGGTTTAATTTTTGAGATAGAGTTTAAAGTAAAATTGTATAAATACTAATGCTTGAGATGTTGCTGTATGTTTTATTTTAATTTAATCATCTTCTGCCTTATTACATATATGTTATCAACCTTGTCAACTTTCAAAAGAAAAAAAAAGGTAACTTCACAAGGATGCAGTATGGGGGGGTAGTTAAGAAGGTAATTTATCATCATTTGATGAAAAAGAAACACACAAAATTGCTTGCATTGCAATACTAAATTCAGTGCAAGAATGCAAATCACAAAACACATTTAAAGAAGTGCAAATTATAAAATACAAGCCAGGGAAAAAATGAAATAGCTGAAGTTATAGGCTCATATGATACTTCACCTGCTGTTAGTAGGCCATTAGTTAAAGCTTGCCAACTTGCCAATAGCTACTCGGCTATAGATAAACAGAATAAGTTTCCTTATTAAAACACAAAAGCAAAAAAAAACTTTAGACAAAGTTATAGCAGAATTATCTATTGGGGCTTTATTATTAAATTTTGTAAACTTCTCATACATTAAAAAGTTTTACAGTTTCCAATACCTCTATATGTACCTCAACTCCTTAAAATTTCAGAATAAGTTTCAATACCTCTATATGTACCTCAACTTCAGTTAAATTTCAAGATCCAGAAAAAAAAAAACTTTTTATAATTAAAATGTAACAATCATGCTAGATGGATATATTCAAATCCATAATCAGCCTATTCTCATCACTACAGTTGGTATTGGCAAAACTTCAGTATTTGTTCAAATAGACAACAATTTGTTTGGATACAGAAGAAAATTAAAAAAGTGCTGAAAACTTTTTTCTGCTAAAAAATCTTTAATATTTTTAAACTTAAAGAACTGAACAATATAAAAAAAAAAAAACAAGTAGTTGAATTGTAAAAAAATTTTAGAAATCATGAAAGGAGCACTACTTATCAATATTAAAGATGCTGTATAAGCTAAAATAATGGCATTGAAAATTATGTCTTTAACGGGAAATGTTAAATGTTTTTGAAGAAATTGAGGGTATGGCCAAGAAGGATAAAGTGATTTCACAGATTACTGAATACTGAATATAAGAAAATAATAAAATAATACAGAATCTTCAGCTTTTAACAAATGCTTTGGTTGGATATCAGGCAGAAAGCTAATTTTTGCCAAAACACCACATTTGTGGCACAGTCTCTATAATGATGTTGATCCTAAGTATAAATATGTAATTAAAAAAAGACTTGGTGACTATTTGATAAACATCTAATTAATTTACATTTAAGTTTTGAATGTTTAGGGTGTACAACATTGCAGGACAGGAAGATGATAAAAGCTTTTATGAAGATAATCTTGAAAATGAATGTGATAATGAATTATCTGCTGTAGTTAATGAAGCTGTTGTACCTCAACAGTTAAACCACCGTAAACAATTTGAAAAAAAATATTTGGTCAGTTCCACTGAAGTGAGAAGATCATCTAACTTAGAAGCAGAGGTTTTATTTTTTGTTTTTTAATCCTAATAGTAGTAACAAATAGTAAGTAGTTGTAAAGATTTTCTTTAGGAAATCTATAAAAAGTAAAAAATCAGATTCAACTTTTAAATTAATTTTCTCAAAAAATATTGAAGTGCAAGTCATAAACACACAAAAATTGTTAAATACAGTAATTAGCATCAACAAAACTTTAATTATTTTGATACCTCAAGCCATAGAACTTTTTTACCCTATTGTAACCTGTCATTGTCTTAAAAATTTCCAAATTAGAAATTGTTCTACCAAATAATTAAACATAAAATAATTACCAGGAGTTTGAGGTGGTTATAAACCACCATTGGCGTAAAAATGTTACATTTGTAAAACAATGTGTGTTTTTTAAAAACCTGTCAAGAGGGTAAAATTCACATTCTATATAAGAATAAGTTAAAGTTCAACTCAGTATTCCAAATGAGAAGAAGATGAACAACTGGTCTTTTTTTTTGCCCTGTTCTTGATTTTTCTTTTTCTTTCTTTCCTCAAAGAAAGTTTCAGAGCCTCAGACTAAATCAAGTTTTTTTTGAAGAAAAACTAAATCAAGTTTTTTTTTGCCAAAATTATTTTATTGGTTTTTGTTAGAATTTTTGTAGTTTAAGAATACAAACTATAAAAAATTAATAGCAAGTACCTATCTTGCATATTTATTGATGAAGCCTTAAAATCTATATAAAAAGTAAATTTATATAAAAAAATTTTTTTTTTTTTTTTTTAATTAAGAATTGGTTTTACTTTTGTTCTTTCAAATAAAAAGTTAAACAACACCAGGAGGAAATTTTTTTTGTATTGATGAAACCATTTTTCTATAGGATAAAGTAACTGAATTAGATGTATCTAAAAGTCTTATATTTTTATTTTATATTTTGTCTTCATTCTTGAAACTTTTTATGTGAATGATATTCCCTATAACATTTAAATTCCTTATTTCCAAACTTCTTGAGTTTCTTCACTAAATGAACCTATTGGCAAATCTAGACTTTCTATTTTTTCAGATCCATGAATTGAGATGTTGTGAAAACTCTGATGCATGTTACACCAATAGTACAAAAAAGAGTAGAGCTTTTTAGTTTCAAGACCAAAAAGCTATACTCCTGCTTATACCATTGATATTACATGCCTTAGAGTGAAACTTGGTGAAGTTAATTGAAAATTCATTTGATATAAAAGTTAGGATCATGTGCAATTTAAAACAGTTCTTTTTTTATTCCTGTAATTTTGACAAATGCATCTTCATTTAAAAAGGCTCATTGAGCAGTGTTATATTAGCATTTGATGCTCCTGATTCTCCAAATTTCTGGTAGCCAACAACAAGTCCTATTTTCTGTAGGATTGCCTTTTCTATTCTGATTTTTTGTTATTTAACAAGAGCTTTCTCTGCATCTCTTTCATTTTGTTCATTCTCTTCAACTTGTATGAAATAGGAAGAAGACACTCAAAAAATGTTATCCATGCATAAAGTGTAACATAGTAACTTAAGTTGGATTTCTGTCTAAAATGGACTTTCCATTTGATAACTCAACATAAGTTTTTAAAATATTAGAGATCTCATCTTTCAAAGTGGCTTCTTTGATGAGCATTAAATTAGTTGACTTTTTTAAAATTTAAATCTTAAAGGTCAACAATGTAAAATAGATGAAGGTTTTGGGTTCCTTTAAATAGCAGTTTTGTTTTCTTTAATATAAGTTATAATCTGAAGTGAAATAAGGCAAAATAGAAACAATGACTATTTTTAAATTACTGAAGCTATTAACAAACATTTCTGTTTGCATATCCTTTGGCCAATAGAGGCATCAAAGTCCACTTCAGGTCACACTGTTCTTTTATACATACAACATCATTTTGAAATTGACAAAATCTGTGTGCTCTGTGATCACATATTAGTTGTAAATATCAAAATATTTCATCTAAAAACAATTATTTTAATTGTTGTGTTTTCCAGTAGACATATAGCTATAAAAGAAATAATTAGTATATCAAGAGAATATAATAAAAATAGAAAAATACTCAAAAGGTTACAAAATTTTAAATTCTTGTTTAGTAGTAAAGTAGCAAAAATCGTTATATATACAGCAAAAAAACATTTTTTTCATTGCCAGTATTTGTCAAAAATAACTATAATAAATTTATATTTACACAATTTGGATAACTACTGACTGTTAACCAAACATGAGTTATTTGTTGATAACTTTATTTATGGCAAAAGCTGGCAAAACATTTTTATTGAAAATTCATTTACATGCTTTGAATAAGTAGATTCACATAAACAAAAGTGTGGAGGATATTAGAGGAAAGTTTATCTGACACTAACCAACCATTGAATTAAAACACTAACAAACTATTGATTAGAATCTTAAATAGTATCCTCATGTTTTCTAAAATATTGAATGTAACCAATTTTACTGGTTTTTTCAAAGATATTAATGATATAAATGTTAGTTTATATGTAAAAATATCTCTCCTGTCCTGTATTTTTTATATTGTTCACTTGCACATCTGATACTACTTGTTCAACTTGAATAGTTTTCCATTTTAATTTCAAAATTAAGAAAAAATGTCAGCATGGCTTTTTCTTGCACCACCTATATATGTGCAGCATATGACATTTTTGTTAGACATTTAAAAATATTTGGATAGAGATGCTTTGATTTGTAAATATTTGTTTGATTAGTTTATTAATATTGCTTTTAACAGTGAAAATGGTGACAGCATCCATCACAATATATATCATATAACAATAAGTAATATGCCAATTAATAAAATGATAATAAACATTCAAAATAATAAATCTCTTTTTCTTACCAGGACAATGAAAACAATAGGATAGTTCACAATACTTCTAGTTTTACATACATCTCACATGTAAAACATGAAGAGAGAGTGGTGCCATTAAATGTAAACTCTAACTTGACTACAACTGTTTCAAGGACACCTGATGAGGTTTTTTTTCTAATATGTTGGATTGATGCATTTGAGCTTGTCGTATTTACCCTAAAATTATATTTATCATGTAACTTTTAAAATTAACATTTAGAATTTTAGTTTTGCTATTAAAATTTTTTTTTTTTTAATTTTACTATTTTTATTTAAATTTTAGAAAACTTTACCTTCAACGCTAAAGTCTTTACCCAATGGTCTTTGTTATGAACCCAATTTCTCATTTGGCATGGATGATGTAAACTAATATTTTTTTACTTGTTTATGTGAAGTTTCTTTGAAATTACATTTTTTAAATCTTATTAATTAGTAGAAGTTATTGCCAATTAAATGAATTCTGTTCTATTTAAATGTTGATATAAATTTATGATGCTGTTTTGACAATAATTCTTACAACCAGATAAACTTTTAAACACTATTTCTCTCCATTTCTACTTCATAGATTCTGTTATAATATTAAAAAAGTAATTATCTTAGTGATTTTAACAAAGAGTTTTAGTAAAGGTCAATATGCATTTAGACAAGTAACTGGATTATAACTAGCCAATTGGTTTTTCTTTGATTATGTTCAAAGTTAAAATATTTCTTATGGTTTATGAAATTTTTTGCTATATCTTGTCCTATGTTACTCAACACATTTTGTTCATTTAGATGTATGATGCAACATCTCGATTTTGTAATGCAACATCCCGATTTGCACAAAATGAAGGAAACCCAAATTTTAAAGAGCCATCTAAATGGCAACAATACTTATCTGTAGAGAATGAAAGCAATCCTTTTTTTAACACAAATTGGAAGAATATAGAACAACCTGTATATGAGTATATGGGACCATCTTTCTGTAAAAAATCAAAATATATGGTAAATAAGCATGAGTTTCATGAAATGTATAGCAATTTTTCTGGACAAAGCTTTGAGAATGAAATAGAGAATTACAAACAATGTACTGACAATCAAAGACACAAAAATATTGCAATAAATCATGTTTTAAGAAAAAGTTCATCCAGTAAAAATGAATTATCCAATTGCAAAAAGTTAAAAAGCTTTAGCACATGCAACAGTTTACCACAAGATGTTCATGACTTAGGTGAAAATTCAAAGAATTTGACTAACTCATAATGAAGTATTTACTTTTATCAAACGTTAAAAAAAAATTTACCTTATATGTTTTCAAAAAACTTGTATATTTTAGCTCTTAGTAAAAGAAAACAAGTGATTATTTCAGTTGCGTTTTTAGTGAAACAATGCTACATATGTATTTAAATCTCTGCATGTTATTTTTTATTTATTCATGATTTTATTACTTTCATTTTTTCTTTTTTTTTTATGAAAGAATCTGTGATGTTATTGGTTGAAATTAATTGACAGTTTCCAAACAAGTTTTTTTTTTTTTAAATAATTTGTTTAATTGTGAAAAGCAATTTGTTTAAAGCATAAAATTTGTTTGTTCTAGAAAATGTTGAAAATAGTGATTATATTAGTTATACCTAAACTCAATGTTATTAGTTCTAAATTTGGAAAATATCAAGGGTGTCATTGTGGTCTTTTATGAGATGTTCTATGCTTTACATTAAACTAAAAATGCACATGTGACCAGAGAATATTGTGATATTTTCATTTTGCATTTTTATTCTCTACCTATCTTTTAGATAGATAAAATGTTTCATGAGTTGTTAGTTGCATTATCAGGAACACCTGGAGCTATTTTTAAAGTCAATAAAGACACTGATGAATTAGAGGTTGTTTATCCACATTAAATAGTTGATAATTTACAATTTATTTTTCTACATAAAGTAGTTTATATTTTTTTATTCTTTTTTCAAAAGTTTTTTAATTCGGACTTTTTGTATTCATGATTATTGCATTTGTTGTATTTATGGTTGTCCCATTTGTTTTTGTTTTAATTTTGCATTTGAATATTAATTTAAGTTTTTTTGATTAGACTTTTTTGATTTTTTTACTTGTTACAATTTTGCATTTATTGTTTTGATTTACTATTATAAAGGTAACATAAGGTAACTCCATAGCAATAAGTTTAGTAATTAGTTTTCATTCAAGTTTTTTTTACAACAAATTAGTTCTATATTATCAAAACTATTTACTATTTAGATGACCAAGAATCTTCCTTTTGTTCATCCCAGTGAAACAGAGCTACTTGATAAAATCTGTAAACTTGGCGGATTTTACAGAATGTTTGAGAATTTCATTGAAAAGTACAGTGTTAACTTAATTCCAGTAAACAGAATTCTGAAAACAGGTGAAATTATTGTTGTAATTTTATTGAATGTGGTAAAATTTTGTTTTATTTAGCTAAAAAATGTTTACATTGACCATATACTTTTATACCATTTTGATTTTAGTTATTATTGGAAAGACTAATTTTAGTAGTAAAATTTGTATTTGTTACAAAGTTAATCTTTGGAGTGTTTAGATTAATGGATTGAATTGGTTAAGGATCTTTAACACTTTTATCATTTTTGTTGTGCATTTATATGATTAGAGAGGGTGGTAGTTTGAATGCAAAATAATTCATTTTTGGACAACCAAGTTGATACCTATTAACTAGATATGTTAAAAGAATTGAGCTGAAAGTCTTTAATAATTGCAACAAAAATACTCTCTTTACTGCACTGACTGAAAATGAAGACCTTTTAGAATCTAGAGTGATTAAGCAGTAAATTTCAGAGTGATTAAGCAGTAAATGTTGCCTCATGTTTTTTTTTTTTTCTTTTTGAATATTGCTAACGTTCTTTTAAAATGTCTTTTAATATATAAACTTACCTAAAAACTTTTTTTGGCTTATTATCCTTTGACTTGATAAGTGTTTGATGCTTTTTTTTTTTTTACAACCTGTGTTATTTTTCAATTTTTGATCTTTTACATATCAGTATTTATTAGAAACTGCTGAGCTTGAGCAAGGTTTGCAAGGACAATACTTACATGCATTCTGTGCAGGATTGACATCTGTGTTAGAACCCTACCTGCAAACTCTTGTTCAGATTGAAGATCAGGTATTTATTATTCTTTTTTCTTTTTTTTTTGTTTTAAATCTATTTTTATTGACAAACTACTTAAATAGTGAATTAATGGTTTTAGTATAATTTCAAATGCTCTTCAGTGGCTGTCATTTCTTTCATATTTTAATTCTTAAATCTTTTACTTAAGCGTTTTTCAAGTTTAGTTTTATATTTTTTTAAAGATAATGAAGGACCCTCACATACCATTATCATGCCTGCATCAAGAACTTGAAGAAGTAAGTGTTTTAGAATTTTATTTAAGATAAATTTAAATGTGATGCTAGCATGTAAAATATTAAATTTAATGAAGTTTATAATTCATACATGGAGTTTTAAAAGTTGTAGGGTAGATAGTGAAAAGAGAGAGCAAATTGTTAAGTTTCTTTCTCTTTTTGTTTTCTTGCTTTTTCTATTTTCTTTTTCTTAGAGATTTTATGATATGAGCTTTAATACAAAGAGTTATGCTTGAAAAGTTTGTTCTCCATTTTTTTGATGTTTTGCATGTTACTAGTACCTATATATGTGTAATTGTATTAATGTAACTGTTTTTAGTATTTCTTCATCTTTCCAACTTTAATGAATGTGATCAAAAAAATTCAAACAAAAAAAGTAAGCTCTCAGATCAGATTTTTTCATCATTTTAAAATACATTTTAAGGATATTGGTTTCTTATGTGCTTAATTTTTTTTATGCATTTAAAACATAACTCAGGAGACCAGATGCTTTAGTAGATAAGATGACATCATCTTGAATATTAGCTTTTGAAGTATTTTACATAGGTTCATGGATGTCAAATTCTGGAACTTCTCCAAAAAACATCTTATTGTGGGGTTCCGCCCATCAAAGCAGCAGTTGAAAAGTAAAGTTTAAAAAGGAATAATTCTTTATTTTTATTATAAACCACTAAATCCTAAGAAGTTTTTTTTTTTTTTTAGAATTCTCCACACATGTCATGGTGTATTATATAAGCAACTATCTGCTTGGATGCTACACGGACTATTAGTTGATGGTTATCATGAATTTTTTATTGTTGATAAAATGAATACAAAGCTGAAAGAAGAAAGAAAATTGTGAGCTTTTTTATAAAAGATTATTTAAAATTTTCTTGATATTTAGTTGATAAAATGTTAGATAGCTTTTTAAAATTATTTTTTTTATTATAAAATCACAAGAGTTTATTGTTAAGGTCCATTTACTGTAACTGGATTATAACTAGCCAATTGGTTTTTCTTTGATTATGTTCAAAGTTAAAATATTTCTTATGGTTTACCAAATTTTTTGCTATATCTTGTCCTATGTTACTCAACACATTTTGTTCATTTTCATAGCTTTTGATTTCTTAAATTATTTCATTTTACTGCTTACTAAATTTATTACATTCCATTAACAGCATAAAAAAAAAATTTTAAAACGCTGTTTTTAATCTAGTAACAGAAAGAACAAAAAATAAATCTTGAAGACTAATAACATTATATGATGGAAAATTTCCAGAAATGTTGATTGCATTTTTAATTTGAAAGGTATTGATTTATTCAGCTAATTAAGTTTGTTAAAAATCAAATGAAGGGTGTTGACTTAATTAGCTAATGAAGTTAGTTGCAAATCATTTGAGGTTTCCAGGTTACTGAAAATATGCTCTGATTGTACAGATTTATTTAGAAAAACAAAACCAAGTTTATTTTTTAGGTGAAAGAGAGAACTATTGCATGATGAATTCAAATTTATTTCATTAAAACTTCTTTAGAAGTGAAGATGATGATGTTGATGGTGCTGCTATGTCCTCAAATACAATAATGCGAGATGCTAAAGGCAATGATCTTATTGAAGAATTACAGGTTTTAGAATTTGACCTTAGTGCTCATTTTTCAAAGATTATTTCATTAAAATGTTTTAAAGTGTTTGATAAATAACTTTTTTGCCTGATTAAATTTAAACAGCTGGTTGAAAATACATCAGAAAACAGTGAATCCTCTAGAATAATGATTGTTCCTTCTATGCTTCCATCATATATCCCAATGAGAGTTGCTGAAAAGGTGTGTTTTTTTTAAAGGGTGGTTAACTCAATATTCACAGTTTCAAAATCTAAATCTAAACTTCTCTTTGACTTAATGAGAAGATTTAGTTGATTGTATTAATTTAATTTTCCTTAAGGTTTTATTCATTGGACAATCAGTGCAGATGCTCAAAGATACTGAGAATTTAAAAGCATACCATTACAGCAACAGAGCAAGTATATATTTATATTGTGGTATAAATGTGGTTTTGTTGTGTTGAAAGAAGATTTTTGAGTGAACAATTTAATAAAAAGATTAAAGTTGTTATGATTTTTTTATTTGTATTGAATTATATCAGTTGAACACGATGAAATTCAGCATCCTTTAATCTTTAGTTGCTAGAAAATACTTAATAGATTTTTGTAATTTTTTTGTAGAAGGAAACTAAAATATTTGAATCAATTATTTTTTACATTTTTAATTGACAACTTGGATAGAAGCTGAATATTTTTGCGAGTACTTGACATCTCCTGGACCTTGCTTTGAGTTACTTTTTTTGAAGCTGCTATCCACTTTTTCTTAAAATCTTCTCCATCTGAAGCTATTTTCTTGCTCTTCAATAAGATTTCTTTTATAATTAACCAATTGCTTTCAATAACTGGCTGTTCAGAACAGTTTCAACAGGTACCAATTCAATGCCATATTGTACCATTCTAGAGACTTCTAGGATTTGCGGATTGTAGTCTTTTTTAATGAATGGCAAAAGGTGTTTCTTTAAGCATTTTTCTATAATACAAATCCAAACTCAAGGTCTAACGAGAAATGTATGGTGCACTCTTCAAACCACAAGAGAAAGTTACTTGCCATACAAAGATTTTAAGAGCAAATTTTTCAGTTTGAATATACTTGAACTTGTTGGTGACATCTTCCTTTCGAGTGATAAAAATATTGCTGACCTGGAAATTGTGAAAAGTTCTTTTTGCAATAGTTTTCATTGTCTTCAATTATACACAAGTTTTCTCGGCTTAAAAGTTTACATAGCTTTTTTGAACAATGAATTGCTTTAACTTCCACATCAATGGATTGCTCTGGAGTTTTCTTTTATGATATGCTTTATATTCTTCAGGTTTAAGAACTTTTCCTATCAAAGCTTGGCTGCATTTTAATTTTCTCTCTGCGACTAACATTGATTTGCCTTTATGGAGCATGATTTTGCTTTATATTTATTTTTAAATCCTTTTTTCCACTTCCAACTTTTCTTTCAGTAGATTGAGTCTCTATATCTATCTTATGCAAAATAAATCCAACTGAAGATCAAGCAACGCCAGTCAATTTTGAAATGTCAATTTGTGACAATGAAAGATTTTAAAGAAAAATTTTGAAAACTTTTTCTTGATTTAACATTTGTTTACTCATTTTACACCTGATAACAATGATAAGCAACACTTACTCATTTTACACCTGATAACGATGATAAGCAACACTTACTCATTTTACACCTGATAGCAATAATAAGCAACACTTACTCATTTTAACCTGATAACAATGATAAGCAACACTTAACACCAATACAATCAAACAACAAACTATCAGCTTCCTTCTTCAAAAAAACTAGAAAAATATGTTAAGTAGTTTTTGAGTAATTAAAGACTAAATGGTGCTGAACTTCATCATGTTCAACTGATGTTAAAGATTTTAATGGTATACCATGTTTTATTACAGGCAGTATTTTGCAGGGCAGAGAAACAGAGTTCTTGCAAACTCTTTACCAACTTCAAAAGCAACCACATTTATCAATACCTGCTCTTGAAGTTGAAATCGATAAAATAAAAGAATGTGTTGCCGAGGTTTTATGCTTTTGTTTAATAACTTTTAACTGGTTTTTGAAGATTGGTTCAGTTTTTGAAAATAGAGCATAATGTTGCTTTTAACATATACTATTTGTTTTTAAATTGTATTGTAAAAATTTTATATCTTATAATCTAATAGTTAGTTTAATAATTCAGCAATTGTGGAGACTGGTTGTAGAAGAAGCCGACCTCATGAAACACTTACGTGTGAGACTTTGTTACTATCTATTTTATACAAGAGTTTTCATCAAGAGATTTTTTGTAAGAAAAATAAAAAAAATGCATCACTTTTTAGCTATTAAAGGAAATGTACTTGCTAGGAAGAGGAGAACTTTATCTTACATTTGTGGATCATGCTTTTTGTTTAATGAAAGGACCATCTAGCAGTACAGTAGCTTATGGTACGCTTTTGGAATTTTTTTTTACGCTTTTCCAGATTTTTCTTATTATCAAACTTTTTTGATCGTTGATTTTCTTAGATATCAACGCTGCTTTCAAACAATGTCTTGCAAAAGTAAGTTACTTTTAAAAAAGATTTTCTTTTACTGTCGTCGATTTTATGTATTTTAAACAAAAGGATGTTTTATTTACAGATTCTTACATATAGTGAGGAACACGAATCATTATTCAGTATGACACTTGATACATCAATACAAAATTTTGAAAATGAACCAAATTTTACAAAAACGACATGGGATTGCTTACGTCTATCTTACAACCCCCCGTGGCCACTTCATTTGTTATTTACGGAATCCGTTATGGAAAAGTTTGCTTTTTCTTTCTCCCATTCTTTTTTTCTTTTTCCATACTTAATTTACCTACATTCAGTATGTGGACCTACATTGTGATTTTTTCATACAAAATATGATTGAATTTTTTCATTTTTTTCTAAAGATATAGTGCGTTATTCATGTTTCTTCTGCGTGTTCGTCGAACACAAATTGAACTTCAGAATGTGTGGTGCTTACAGATGACCTCAAGACGAAAGTCGAGTAAAAAAAAAACAGCTGGTATGTTTTGGGGGTTGCGCAGTCGTATGGCTTTTTTTGTTGATAATCTGCAGTATTATTTACAGGTTGGATTCGTTTGATTGTACTAGTTTGTTCATTTTAACATATTCTTTAATTTCATAAATTTCGAAAAGTATCTATGACTCTAATTTTTGAAATGATTTTTAATATTTGAGATGATCTTAGGTGGATGTTTTGGAATCCCAGTTTTCTTTGTTACTGGAGAAAATTAAAAAACTCAGAGACTTTGAAAGTATTCATAAATCTCATGACTCATTTCTCATAACTATGTTACAGCAATCGTTTATCTCCATGAAGCCGGTAAGTTGTATTGAGTCTATGTTTAAGTGCGTGAACTTTATCTACGCTACAGGTCAAAAGTTTAAATTCACCTACTTTTTTTTTGTTAAATTTTAAAATTAAACATAATTTAACCAGCTAATCAGTAGATTTTATCGATCATGTGCATCTTACGAACAGTAAGTTGAAACACATTCTTAATCAAAACGAAGAAGGTTGTTTGACATTTCTTCACTTGTCTAAACGAGATGTATTGTTTCATAGCGCTCAGTGCATACTACGCGTCATCTTTATGTTATACAAGAATTCAGTCAAAGCATATTTTAAACAGTTTTTTTTGTATTTTTCTTTTTACAAAAGTGAATAGAAAATTTTTCGTAATAAATGTTGTAGAAACATTTACATCTAAATTGACAACAACCATCTAAATTTTTAAAACAGGAAAAAAATTTTTTTTAAAGTTTTACTGCCAAAAAATTGGGTCGAGGAGCAGAGCTTGTGGGTCATGGATTTGTTTTTCAGCAGGACAACGATCACAAGCGCAGTTCTAAATATTGTCCGAATAGTATTTCAACTAAAGTAAAGCAAAGAAAACTAAAATATATGAAATGGCCTCCTCAATCTCTTGATTTTAACCCGATCATTATAAGATGAGTTAGACAGAAACGTGAGGAAAATGCAACCAACTAATACAAAACAATTTGGTACTTTTAAAAAACTTGTGGAAATAAAATTACAACGGAATTATTAGATAAGTTAATTGCAAAAAATGTCCAGAGCATGTGCTGATGTTATACAGGCAAAAAGGCGGATATTTTCAAGAATCAAAAATATAAAAAAATCTTCAAAAGTTTTGTAAGCGTCAACCCATTTTGCTTCGATAATTATTACTTTTTGTTATAAATAATTCTAGCAAAATACAATGATTAAGGAAAATCTTGGTTTTTATTACCTTTAGTTAAAATTATAAGTTTAACGTAAACTTTTAACTAGTAGTGCTTATGGTAGTGCTTAGTGCTTATGATGCGTCCTTAAGCTTTATATGTATGCATTATCTCCATGAAGCCATTATATTTTGACTTTATACTGTCTGTGTGTATTAAAATTGGGAAATTTTTTATCTCTATTTTAGTACTTTACTTTTATCATTGTTCATCATTTTCTCTCTTTTTAATTCGAGTTTGTTAATGGATGTTGAGAATTGATTTCTTTTTACTTAGGTGCTTTCAATTCTGCACCAAGTACTCGAGATTTGTATGAAGTTTTGCGATTTACTTTCTTTAAATCAAGATGAGGCTGAACTGGAAAAAGCGCTTCAGTTTACGCAGGTCTCTTTTAAATCATTATCTAAGATTACTACAAATTTCATTATTATTTGTGAAGAGTACATTAGTTCATCTTTCCGTGTTCTTTTGCGATATTTACAAAAATATACCGTGTTTTTGCACTTTTTCTACATTGATTTTTGACCGACCCTAGAGATTAACCGTCTTTTTTAAAATAATACAGCCGGACTAAATATTATTTGAGTGATAGCTTTACTTTTTAAATGATTTCTTTTAGGATTTTGATCGTCAAACTTCGCTTTTGTTTAAAATTTTGTCCAGCGTTCGCTCTCATCAGACCTCTCCTCATCTGGCCCAGCTATTACTACGTATTGACTTTAATAAATATTTCACTAGGAAAAGCGAGTCGCCTTCTTTGTGATGAAAGAAATTTATGTTGATTTCGACAAAAAACCTGGTTTTGTTGCACCTCTAATATAAAACTCAACGTTGCGATCGAATAATGAATTTTTACAAATTTAAGATTGCAATCAAATTAATGGCGATTTCAAGTCTGAATTTTGATCATTACTTGGTTTGTTCTCGTAAAAGATAATCAGAGCCGAAACTTTAAAAAAAAAAAACAATTCTGTTAATTTATCTATTATTATTTATTATTTAACTTTACCTTTATTTATTTCTTACTATTAAACTTAAAAGTTCCCCGTGTTTTTAAAAGAAACTTTGAGCTTTCAAGTAAATAACGCTCGACAAGAAGATTGTAATTCTGGGAAAGGACTTAAAACTTTATAACTAGTTAAAGATGATCTACTATATTATTAATAAGTTTTATTGAAATTCATATATTTCACGCATGTCACACATTTACCTACATGTTTCACGACGTCTCGTAACAACGTCGGTAGACTGAAATAAGCAACATCCTTTTAATTACATTTTAATTTGTTTGTTTAAAAAGGGATTTGGTTTAACATTTTCGATTTCATTTAAAACTACTTAGAAATTGAAACAATTTCATATTTAGTTCTTTAATTAAAACATTACCAACCACTTTTTTTTAAAAAAAAAAAGGTTTTCTTTGGGTAAAATATGTTTCTAACAGATAACACTAAACAGTTAGTAAATTTGGGACCCTAATATCAATAAAACATCCTATAAAAACCCTTTTGAGGGTTTCATATGACAATAGGAGTCCATAACAAGTAATTTTAAAATCCTTATTTAAAAATCCAAAGGACTTATTTAGTGTCATGGCTTTTAAGACTTTGAGAAATAAAATGTAAGGTAAAAATTTGAACAGAAAAACTCGTTCCTAGAACAATTATCACAAAATATAAAATGTTGCGCTTAAAAAGCGTAAAAAAATTAGTTCCATTACTAGTTATGACTTTACATTACACTCGAAGTGTAATTGCGTGGGTCCGTAATTTTTTGAAAAAATAACGAAAAGGAACTTTTTTTGCAGGCAAAAGGTAATAGCGCTCAATGAAGGTAAAATTACAATTTTGATTAAATGAAATTTATCAATCATGAAAAATTCAAACTTTTGCCTAAAAATAACAAGAGTGCAGAAAGTGTGTTTTTGTAATCTGCATCAAGAAAGATGACCAGTAATTTACATGTAAATAATTCTTCACCATTTTCAGAGTGGTGTTAGCTTTAAGAGTGGGTCCTTTAGACTATTACCTATATGTTTTAAGCTGAAAAGCTAACTGAAGGTAAAACGACAGTTGTGGCCAAACTCTACATCTTTACTGCAATTTCAATCGAGCCTTCAAGTCATTCATCATCAATTTGTGATTGTTTGATTTGCTTAATTGCAAAATTCAGAGAGAAAGAAAAGCATCCACTTTGCAAATTAACAGCTTCAATCCCCAAATCACCACAACAGTCAGCTTAAATTTCAAAAGGATATTGTAGAATAAGAAGATAGTAAGATATATAATACAAGTAAGATATACAATAAGAAGAAGTAAATTTTTTTAACGAGACTTTGAAGCAAATTTTCATTTTCGTATTTGTTTTAATTTAACAGTTCAAAAGCTGGCTTTAACAATTTTTTTCTTTCTATGATCCTAAGCAGCACAACAAGTCTTCAAAGAATCTCTCTCTACACAAAGCATGGCACAAATTTAACAAAAACTGGGTTATTTAAGAATGGAGTGGGGAAACTTGAATCTGCTCTAAATCAAGCCCAATTTGATAAATGGAACCAAATCTTTAACAACATTTGCTCAAGTTGGACACTAGCTTGGTGATTGCTTCACAGTAACCAGTGTTAGTTTGTCTGACAGCAATGAGAAACTCCAAGTTGTTCACTATCGTCGATACAGCAACCTCAGTAATCTCCACCTCACAGTCCTTTGCAGAAGACCAACAAGTTGATTCACAAACAAACCGTAAATTACGCAAGGCAACCACTCCAAAACCGATATTTCAGTGGTATTAGTGTCCCAAATTTACAAACCGTGACGTAATTACATAAAATAAAGCAAAATGTTTATTAAAATAACAACAAACACATCCTCTTCCTTCTAAACTGATCAAATTGAAATCAAAATATTTTTATTTTCATCATTTATATTTCTTTTAAGTGAAAGATATTTTCTTTTCTTATGTTGATAATTTAGCAGGTTTACTAATAGTTTTACATCAGGCCATATTTTAAAGGCAATCAACATGTATATATATATATATGTATATATATATATATATATATATATATATATATATATATATATATATATATATATATATATATAATATAATATAATATAATATAATATATGTAATATATATGTATGTATGCGATATATATATGCATGTATATAATGTTGAGGATATATATGTTAGTGAGTTATATAATACTCTCAATTTTTCTATTTGAATTGTTAAAAATCTTAGGTGTGATTTGAAGATGAGAAGCTTTACCTTGATGCTTTTAAGTCTTTGCTGCATCATGCAACGGTAATTTTATTTCGTTTTGAAAACTTGTATATGCTTTGTATTTTGGGTTGTTATCAAGTAGGTAGGAGGTTGTCACAATCATATTTAAGGAATAATTTTACAGGTATCTTTCAATGGTCATTTTATCGTAAATAAAATTTTCTTATTGAAATTAAACTTATCGTTATATCGTGAGAAGTTAACATTATATCGTTGTTGAAATATTGTTTTTTTTAACGTCTATATTTTAAAACTATTTGCATGTTTACTAATTTGATAAAATTGGTTAATCCCCTCAGCACAAATTTTAAAAAAAATCCCCACATTAATGTGTTAATCAGTGCAAAAGTATAAATTACCGAACGAGATATAAATTTTTTTTGAAGTACAAAACTATTGAATGTATTAGACCAACGTTAAAATGATTTTAACCAATCTTTGAGTATTTCATTAAAAGCTTTGCTGTTTTAAATGCATAAAGAGTTCTATTTTGACAAACATCACAAATATCGATTTTTTTTAAAGACTGATATAGAAATTTGGACTTTATTCGTAAATATTTATTAGTGACAGATAAATATTTATTAGTGACAGATAAATATTTATTAGTGACAGATAAAGCAAACGCTGATGCTTAACTTGAACCATGTAATTTTAAATCATATGGTTTTTTGTCATTTTAAACTCATTGAATTTGTTTTAGTTGCAAAAATATTTCAAAAATCATTTTTGCAAAAATTCTAAATGATTTATTTTGTAATGCAAATTAAATGTTGGAGTTGACTGAATTTATTTTTCGGTATCCAATTTGAAAAAGTCCCTTCACCTTCGGACAACTTAACTTCGGACAATTTACCTTCGGACAATTTTGAGACAAAAAAACATAAATTTTTGGTTCATTATCTTTTTTTTAATTTTTCTTTGGTATTACATAAATTGTGAGAATATCCTATGTATTTACTATGCAAAGCTATATATTTAATATAAACTACAAGAAGGGGTCGTCCATAAATACGTCACACAATTTCTGACCATTTCTGATACGCTTACTTGAGTGAACGCTGGACTAAGTTTTAGAAAGTACAAAAGAGGTAGGGTTTGAGTGAAGAGGATGCATGCCAGTTAATGCAATAAATCATCAAACTAAAAGTGCTTGTGGCAACCAAAAAAAATACTTTGAGCGCCCCCCCCCCCCCCCCTATACACACACAAACGAAGTTTTGAACTTTTAATTTTTATTAATTTTTAAATCTAAAATTGGTTGCGTTACAAAATTTACAAAATATTCCTCCCTCCACCCTCACGTAACAAATCATCGCAAAAACACAAACCCCACCCCTCTTGTCATTACTTTTATCTTTTTTTATTCTTATTGCTATTAATGTTAGTATGTTAGTATGTTAGTGTGTATCAAGCATCGAGTTCCATTTGTTAACAAACTAAAACAAAATCACGAAAATATCTTCTGCTCAGATTTATGAAGTCTGTTAATAAACATCATAAAAAAAAGGATGCAACATGGAAAAAAAAAAAAAAAAAAAAAAGAAAGAAAAAAAAAACACGTTTTCATATATCAATATCTAAGAAAACGTTTTCATATAGCAATATCAAATCTTCTTCCTCAAATTTATATATATATATATATATATATATATATATATATATATATATATATATATATATATGTATATATATATATATATATATATATATATATATATATATATATATATATATATATATATATATGTATATATATATATATATTTGAGGAAGAAGATTTTTAAAGTGGTTTTTTGTTTATTAGTATTTATATTTTTTTAAAAAAAAAACTGGCAGTTTAATTATGCAATTATTAAAAATTTAAATATAGAAATCCTAAAACAAAATAAATGCGACATCTAATTAGAAATAGACTTACGAATGCAGTGCCGCTTGATTAATATGCAATCTGAGAAGATGATTAACAGCGGTATTTTAAACAATTTTTATCAAGTAGCTATGCGAAGGGTAATCTTAACACAAGTATGGCAAATATTCAAACAATTAATTTCCTTATTCCTTTTTTCTAATATTAATAAATAAAGTATTTTTTCTAACTAATAAATAACTTATCTTTTCTAATTAATAAAAAACTTATTTTTTTAAACTAATAAATAAAGTATTTTTTTCTCACTAATAAATAAAGTAGTTTTTCTCACTAATTCTTATTTATTATTAAGGCGGGTTTCCATGAATCAATAAAGTTTTAATAACAATCTCATACTACTATAATATAATAAATTTTAAATTTAATACCTGTTATTGAATGATAATTCCAGGTGTTACAGTTGTAGCCAAACCATGTTAACTTTTTAACAAAAATTTCTTTGTCAAAAAGAAAGTGTCTTTGTCAAAAATTTTCAATTGTCAATTGTCATTGTTAAAATTCTTCTACCAAAACTGTCATTGTGTGTTAAATAGGTATCTATAGGGTAGTTAAAATATGGTAACAAAAAAATCATAAAATTTTCTTCCTGTGAAATCTTACACTTTTAAGAAGGAAATTTTGTTTAGTTCTTTTCAAATCAAATTTCTTTAATAGTTTATCTAAAAAAATTTAAAAATCAATTATAAATATTTCATTCTTACTTCTCCTTTTGAGATAAAAGTTCAAAGTTACATCTTTTAAAAGTTAAAAAATTACTTTTTTAAAGTAATTTTTAACTTTTAAAAGATGTAACTTTGGCATAAAAATCATCTAACATCTCCATAGGTTCTCAGTTTCTTACAATGATGGTTTACATAAATAGAATTTTCTGTTTTTACTTGAAAAACATTCATTCTTATCAACTTTAATTCTTGTACATCTCAGATACTTATGGCTGACAAAGCAGTATAGGTTTGTGATACAGATGCTACCTGCATTCCATTCACTATAATTACTAGTTTCAAATCTGATACAAACCTTAAATAATACAAGTATTTACATATTTTCATGCACATTGATAATATATAAAATATTATTGTTGTACATGAAAAAAATCTATATTTTTCAATGAAAAATACCTTCTGTTTGATAAATACATACTTTCCTGAAATTTTCTAAAGGTACTCTTTTCAGGATGCACAAAAGCAAATTTTTATAAAAGACTTTTGTTGATGTAGATAATACTTTGCAGTTATGAGATTTTCCTGGACTGTTTTTCTGCTTTACATAATTTGGATATCTTAACATATTTATTTTACTTGCATCTGGATTTACATCCACACTTGTTTGTTATTGCTTTCTATGATAATTTTCTTCCAAATAGTCTTTTTTTGGCTGCTTTCTCCAAATTGTCCATTTTCATCTGAATCTCTTTTTTATTATATCTCACCTCTTTTTTTTCTTAAGCCTATCAATTTTGTTTAAAATGAGATAAAAATAGTTTTTGAATTCATTTCCTGTTTGGTATTCTAACTAGAACAATCTACTTATAATTTGGCATTGCTGGCACAGTTTTTGAGATTTTTTTACCTTTTTGTTAAGTGATATAAGTAATGTGATATGTGGGACAAACGAAATGATATCAGGATTGTGTAACAAATAACAATGTTTAAAGGTTCTATTCACATTTTGAGGATTTTTTGCTTTTCACATGATGTAAATGTGGTGATGTATTACCACATTAAAATATGTTATGTGGTGTTATGTTGTGTTTTTCATAATTGTTGGAGCTGAGAAAAATTTTCACATTTTAAAATAAAATTTAATATCTCATAAAAATGAATATTCATGCTTTTTTATATATCCATTCAATATACAGTGCAAGTTTTGGCTATACTTTTTGTTTTATAAAACTTTGGTTTGGAAACACTCTCTTACTTGGTGCTCACTTTATGGTGAGGGTTTTTGATGAGCGGCTTTTCCAAAGTCTTTTGTTATATTTTTTCCTAATTATTTGTTTTATTATTTTCTTGAAAGTGCATTGCTCAATGCTGATGATGTTCCAGATTCAAGTATTTCACAAACAGTTCGAATTGGTTCATTTAATGTCCAAAAGTTAGCCGAAAAGAAGTTTAATGATGAGTTTGTTTCTGATTATTTATTGAAAGTAAGTTGTTGTTAAATTTTTGTATATAATAAAAGTGTAAAAATTTAAAGTTTTAAAACATAATTTGATTCACATAATAAATTATATTAATACAAATATTTGAAGCAATAGAACAACAGCTTGGAAATCTATTGGACAAAAAATTCATTAGGTGGTTATCTCAAAACTCCTGTTCTCTCTACTAAAACTCTACACTTCGAAACTTAAAATTGCTTTTTAGGCAAGATTTCAAGAAAAAATTAAATAGAAGATTTCTTTGGATTCTAAACCAGCAATCTAGATAAAAAATCCACAAAAATTATCTGCTGACCACTTGTTTCTTATTGTTTTAAGTATTAAAACAAACTTTTCTAAAAAATAATAACTTAACTGAAAAAGTAATACAAATATTTTCATTTATTAATTTTAAAATGTAAAATCTAAAAAGTGAAACATATCTAATCAAATAAATAATATCCTTTAAATAAAAAGTTTTGTCCTGGTTTTACAGGAAAGAATCAACATTGGATTAAGGATTTGTTTACCATTAAGTTAACATTTTTAAACTAGAAAAATAGACACAATTATGTTTTTCTGGATCTGTTGCCAAACAAGTTATAAAATTAAAAGTTTGAACTGATGCTTATAATTTATAAATATTTCACAGTGATCTTCTAAAAAGCAATTGTAAAGTAGTTAAGTAAGATTTCCTGAGACATGATTTTTTTTTAATCTTCAAATTTTCTAAAAATTCTTGGTATGAAAGTAAATTTTTTACTAACATTTGTTACATAATGCTTTGAATAGCAATTATGTCATACATTTTTTCAAGATGGAAAGACTGAATTTTCACAATAACATAAACAAATTTGCAATGGACAAATTACAAAAAAAGCATGAAATAAGTAAAGTTATATATTTTTCAAAAAGTAGTGGGGGGCTCAAAACGCATTTATTTTTATTGGTATAAGAGTGGGGGGCTCAAAACACAAGTATTTTTATCGTTATAAGAGTATTTATATTGTAAATATTTTTAAAAACAGTTCTAAAAAAATATTTCAATCTTAGTCCTTTAAGTGATATGGTCCTGACATCTTTGGCATTTAAATATAGCGTTAAAAAAAAATTTTAAATTTCAATTCTTTGAAAGAAGTTTTCTTATTTAAAATTTAGATTTTATCAAATTTTGATGTTGTTTTGCTCCAAGAGGTTCAAGATAAAGACAAAGTCTACACAAAAGCATTTGTTGATAAGCTTGCAAAGTAAATGTTACTTTTTATTGATATATGATTTTTATTGGTATTATATGTTATTGCTAAAAACATTAACTTTTAACCCAGATTATTTTTATTACTTTAAGTTTTTATGATATACAGTGGTTTCAATAAAAAAAAAAAAGCATTTTGTTTTTTTAGATTTTTTTGTTTGAAGTTTTTTGCTTTAAGTACCATAAAAGAAAAACCAAAGCTGACATTGACCTAAATTTGTTCTCAATTTCAAGAAAGATTGTTCTCAAATCTTGCTTCAGGGTGTCATCCTAAAAGATAACTTCATATTTTAAGTTATTCAAAACAAAATGTAATTATCAACATACTTTTGTGTGCTACCAAATTATTGAATGTTTTTCTACTCATGCAAAAAAAAAAAGAAAATGTTTTTGTCAAAATGTCAGCTGCTTTTATATATTTTGCAAAAACAAAAACAATATTTTTTTGAAGCCAGAGTATGTAGTTACTTATCTTTTAGAAAAAATTTTACTATTTATTGAATAGCATAACATGAGATCACATGCATTTTAAGTTTTTTTGTGGGAAAGGTATTTGAACTTTAAAAATTTGTAGGATTTCAAATTTTTTACCATACTCTTTTGATCTTAGAATAGTCAATTTATTAGCTATCATCTGGTCAATTATTGTAAAATGTAGAACTCATGAAAAGCTGTATGATGGTATTAATAACTCAAAAAATAAGGTGGTTTAGTTATGTATAACACTGTCTAATTATTTGTGGAGGGAAGGGGGAGGGGAATAGCCATTTTTTAGACTAGTTAATGCTTTCTTTATTTAAAAGAAAAAATACATTTATAAAGAAAAGTTTTTTTGGTTTGGCTGTTAAATATTAGCAGACATAGCAGTTTTTTAAATTGAATTAACTCCTTTTTTAATTGCACATCATTACTTGATGTGTTTTAAGTAAAATTGTCACTTCCTGCAGCATATTCCACTTATCTCTTTAAAATCATCTAACTATCTATTATCACTGGGCTAATCATTGTTGTTTGTTTGATTGTCTATTCAGATTACAATCCAAGATGTACTTTTGCAGGTATAAAATGCAATACTAATGTTAAGACCAGTAAAATAATCAATTTTTTGCTGGGCAGTTTGACATTGGAAAAGAAATTAATAACACTTAAAAGGAAACATCTTTTAATGTAAATGAAATTATTTACTATTTCATTTTGCTCTAAACTCTCATAATTTGTGCACAAACCATTTAAACTGGAATTATTTGAAAAGCACAATGTTTTATCATAAACATTGTGTGAATAGGTTTATAAAGTTTTATAGCTATGAGTTTTATTTTTCTACTTAAAAAGTACAAACTTTTTTACCAGCTTTTGTTACAAATTTTTTTTTTGAGAGTTTGTTTTTTTTTTAACTTTGCTTCCTTCTAATATAAACCAAGAATTCAAAAGAAAATTCTCTTTTATTTCATCTGTAATGAAAAAAAGGCTAAAAGTATCTGTATATTTTTTGTAATTATTCTTTTAAAAATGTCAATTTTTAAAAGAATAATTACAAAAAAAAAAAAAAGAAATATTTCTGTATCTATGGTTATAAAACAATCTTCAAAAAAATTCTGCACTTTTGTGTGCACCCTGTAAATGTGTCTAAAGCTGAAAAAAATTTTGTCTAGTAGGATTGCTTTAAATGGACAAAAGTTTCTAGACTTACTTTCTCCTTTTACTTGATTTTTTTTCTTGCCAAAACTCTACTTTGTTTATTTAAGGAAGTTAAGTTTGATCTATTAAGGAAGTGTCATAATTATCATTGACACTTAGTTTGTTTTTTTGAGTAATTTTTCATTCTTTGAGATAGAGTTGAGTTTGGATTTTCATTCTTTTTTACTTTGGTTGTAACAAATATATTAGCCTAGCTGGAAAACGCTCTGCAAATGATTTATTGACATAAATGTATTTTTGTTGGTCCTGCAGAAGAAAAAGAACTTAAAAGTATTAGGTGGCTTAAACAGCAGATATTATTACGTTAAATTTTGATATTTTGATATATGTTAAATAATGATGTTTTTACATATTTTAAATTATGATATTGGACTTGGTGTAAAATTGACTTTCATATTTTTCTTATCTCAGGTTTTCAAAGAAACCATTCAAGTTCATTTTGAGTGATTATGTTGGTAGAACAAGTTATAAAGAGAATTATGTTTATATTTACCGGTATGGCTGAAACTACAAACATTACACAATTGTGCAAATAAATTTGATTTTTGATAAATATGACAAAAGTATATTATAAATGATTTAAACAACTTTCAATTAAATAATATTATTCCATTAACTTTAAAGGAGTGATCTGTTTGAAGTTGCAGATTCTTTTCATTATGATGATGGATCAGAGGAATTACAAGAAGACACATTTGAAAGAGAACCTTTCATTGTTTTGTTTAAATCAAAAATCACTTTAGGTAATGTTACGAGTTTTTAGTGTGTGCATTAACAGATAGTTATGACCACCAAAGCATTTTTTTTCTATGGTATTTTGTTTTCAAATTTATTTTATTGAGTACAAGACCTCATAAATTACATTTGTTCTGTTTAGTTTTACATTAACTTATAAATAAGATTTTAAGACCTTTTAACAATCTTTTGAAGTTTGGTCTCAATGAAAGTTTTTTTTTTTTCAATTTATATACCAAAAAGATGTTTTCATGAGACAATTGAAATATGCATTTAAATGTGTTTGTATTCATAAGAAAGTTGAGAGATGCATTTAGATGTGTTCGTCTTCATAAAAAAATTGAAAGATGCATTTAGATGTGTTTGTATTCATAAGAAAGTTGAGAGATGCATTTAGATGTGTTCGTCTTCATAAAAAAATTGAAAGATGCATTTAGATGTGTTTGTATTCATAAGAAAGTTGAGAGATGCATTTAGATGTGTTCGTCTTCATAAAAAAATTGAAAGATGCATTTAGATGTGTTTGTATTCATAAGAAAATTAAGAGATACATTTAGATGTCTTCATATTTATAAGAAAATTGAAAGATGCATTTAGATGTCTTGCTATTCTGAAACTAAAAATAAATTCTAATACTAAAAGCAGCAATTATATATTGAAATTTTATTAGTAGTAATATTAGTTTTGTAATTGTAGTAATATTAGTTGTAACAAGGATTAAAAATATCAAATTCTAATACTCATCAAATAAGTCTCAGCAAAAAATTGAAATGCTACTTTGAAAAAAAAAAGTAGATATGTTTGTTGTGCTTTGCAAAATTTTAGGGAATTAATAAAAACAGAAAGATACGACACAATACTACCTAACAATAACTTTTTATATACAACACATCACTTATATATTTATTATGCATGTGCAACACAATATCACTCATCAATATTCATTTACATATTTACTTCTATTTCCATACAGTTAGAAGGTAAAAATCTCACGTTTAAAGGAGAAACTTTTTTTAAAATTTGGGAAATATTAATGCAAAAAAGTTAGTGTACAAGATTGCAATATAGAAAATATAAATTTTATAGAGGTAACATTTTCTACCTTTCCATATGTGTCTTAAAGATTTTTTTGGTCATATCTTTTCTTAGTGAATCAATTTGCAATTATTGGTGTACATATTAGACCGGATTCAGCAGAGCAAGAGATTTCAGAACTGGTTAATGTGCACAGTTATACAGTAAACAAATGGAAGCAAAATTCAGTTGTTATAATGGGAGACTTTAACGCTGGCTCAAGGTAACTTCTTTGTAATACTTAATTTCGTTTCTTATAAAAGTCATGTTGCAGTAGTTTAGCAACAATGTTACAGTTTTAAGTTTTATTTGTTTATTAATGATGATGATTACATTAACTAGATATATTTCAAAAAAAAAGCTGAACCAGTTGGCATTAAAAACAGATAAGAAGTATTATTGGTTGCTTGAAAATGAGGATACTACAGTGTCTGAGAATAGTGCTACGCTTGATAGGTTTTTTTCAAAATATTTCTGTTTGAAGCATTAGTTTTTCCATTAAGGAAAAATTGTGTTTGTAATTTTGTAATATGTAAAAACCACATCTTTAGTCAACACAACTCACTTAACACATTTGATTACAGGATTATTGTTACCGGAGACTTGTTGCAAAAAGCTATCGTCGAAGGAAGTGCCAAACCTTTCAAGTTCGATGAACAGTATAAACTCAGCATGGAAAATGTACTTGAATTATCTTCTTGAATTCTTTTTCTGATAAATTTGAAAAGAATGTCAGAGTTCTTTCATAATTTTTAAAATTCCATTCGCAATTTTTCGTTTAGGCTTTAAGAATCAGCGATCATTATCCTGTTCAGTTTGAAATAAGTACTCTTTTTTTTGTGTTTGATTTCTATGTTTTACCTCTACTTTATAAAACTTCAACCTTTTATCTAATTTTATTGTTAATATATAATTACTCTTTTTTAGATCGAAAGAAAAACTAAAAGAATAATACAGAATTATGAGATATATGATAATTATGACATAATTATGACATAATTATGACTTTACACCTTTTTTTGTTATGTTTTTTTTGCTTGTTCTTTTATAAAATATTCGATCTTTTTATACGTATGTAGCTCATAATTAAATTTATAAATTAAATATTAACATTATATTTTTTAAAAGTACCGCGTTATATACTCTTATATTTTTTTTATATAAAAACTAAAAATATATGACTTTAAGTTTATTCTTTTATGCCATTTCAAGTTGAAAAGGTCGTCTGTTTTGTGAGTGAATTTGATAGGAAGTTTTTGTTGATACAAAATACTGCCATAAGATGATGATGCCATAAGATGATGATGCCATAAGATGATGCAGCGCTGCATCGTCTTATGGCAGTTATAAGCAATAAGTTGGAGAAGAAAATCTGGAATTCGATATACAACCCTAATTTTTATAATTATTACCCGTAATTATTATATATATTACCCGTAGTTATATTACCCATATTATATTCATTATCTGTTATTCTAAATATTACCCATAATTATTATAAGTATTTTCCTGTTATTATTTTAATTATAGTAACAACTGAATATTTTTCTTTTAATTTCAATTGCATGTAATTTTTTTTTTGTTGCTTCATTGAGCATTTTATGTACTTTCGTTTTTATCTACCTAAATGATGAGTTTAAAAATCTTTACCTGAGAGGGAATATGCAGAGATTTTCTCTGACAACTGAACCAAAAATCGTTAGCTTTAACTATATCATCAAGAGCCGCAATCACAATGATAGTTGATGTTATTATATAGATATTATTACTTAGACATAAAGGTATTGATTGGTCACTGTGTCATAAATCGACCCTCAGGTTGAACTTATCCTACTTAAAAAAAAAATATGCCATCAAATAGATATTTATTAGAATAAAAAAAATTAAACATTTTAAAAATCCAAGGGTGCATTTTTAGACTGGGGGGTCCAAAATCCTATTGAAAATATTAATAATAAGAGGGCAGAGGGGTCTTGGCCCCCAACTTACCAAGTTTTTAATATAAAATATATATCTAGCATAAAATATAGAAATATATTTAAATTTTTTGCTTACATCCCTCTCCCTTCCATCTTCCGCATAAAAAAGCATGCTCTGCAAGCAAGAATGCCCTTGCATGCAAGAATTTTGCATGCAATGTACCAAAACTCGTATTTTACGGGGCATTGGATGACTCTTTCGAATAATAATGATAATATATGATGAAATCCGGCCTCTCGGTCATTTGTAGGCAAAAGACAAATTTTATAGAAAATTATATAAAGCTAAATACTTTTACAGATCTTTATTTAATTAAGTTACTGCATAGTATTTATAAAGTTGATTAATATTGTCTTTAAGTTACTGTCTTCGTCTTGATGAGAAGTCTGAAACTGCCTTATGCAAGTTCTCTCCGTGGTCTTTGTGACTTACATTTCTTTTGTATCTTGCCCAAGTTGATTTAAACTTAGAGTGAATAGCTTTTCCAGTTTGTTCTGCAAATCTGGCTAGACCACATTGATTTTCTTCACAAAAAAGAACAATATGCGCCAACATGATGTGGACCTTCCATGTTATGGGTAAGGTGTAATTATAGCCTTTTGAAAACTCCATTAGGTAATTATATGAGTCTTTCAATCCAGCAATAGAATGCTTAACATTGAGACTAAGGAAATCAGAGAAACAGTCATCCACGACACACTTTAAATATTTGAAACATGTAATAATAGGTATTAGCTGTCGACAATCATTTAGGAATGCCTCTTCTAGATCTTGAAGATTATTCAATATCTTGTTATAGTTCATTCCATCAAACCCTCCTCCATGATAGCCAAGTCTGAGAATGTATTTTCAAGAAAGCCACTGATTAAAGTTTGGCCGGAGAGTAAAAACTAGGTCGCTGAGAACATTAATAAAACCCATAAATATATGTAACGATGATGGAGGAATTTTGTTTATCTCTTTAACTTCTGGATCTTCATCAAGATGAAGAAGCCTTTTTCGTATAACATTTTTATACAGCTCTGCTGTTTCTTTTTTTTCTCCTGCTGCTTTAAACTCTGAAAGATGAAGATCAAGGCTTCCAAACGTTCTTAGAGTTCCTGCATTTATAGTCTTCTCACTTTCACAATATAAACATGCATGGATGCCAACATGCCCAGATAAACCCATAATAGTATTAGCCAACTTTAAATCCCATGCAATGTGAAAACCCAGGCTGTCTAGCTGGATAATATCTAAAATTTGTTTTATATTCTGATATGTTTCAGGAACATCTTCAGCAATAACAATAGCTGTATACGCTGCACACCAGACCCAATATATTCGTCAGATCCTCGACGTACATCTGTTTTTTTATATTATTACTGTTAACTTTAGGTTCATCTGCATCAAAGATGTTAACACATATTTTCAACGAACCTCCACCTCCATCAATTGAAACTCGTACAATGGTATTATAAGAATTTAACGCTCTCTCACTTATAATGTTTATAACAAAATCTGAAGAATCTTTTACAAAAACCAGGTTCCTATCAATCTTTTTATCCCCAACTTCAAATTGCATGGACTGAACACTGTAATAATTTTTCTCAGTTAATTCAAGATCTGACAGTAACTTCGTCACTTCTGACTGGACAACTCTCTTTCCTGTGGCCTTGTTAAGAGTAGAAATCTAGTTCCTCTGTTTGAAAGATCAAGATTTATTCGAAGTTGCTTGAATGTTCCAAAAGAGATTTGCTGGATTTGATTTCTGTCTCCTTTGTTCTCAGGACGACCAACTCTTATTATTTGGGGTTTTCCGCAGGTGGCTAAATAAAATAGATCACCTGAATTTACTTTTTCTTTGTTCGTTTTTTCCTTGATTATTGAAGAAGCCACCTGCTCTGTACTGTGCATACCTTGTTCCAATGCCAATGATGTAAAGTTTTTAACAGCAGTTAATTTTCAGCATTTGTGCTCTAAGCCACGACCTAAATAAATATTGTTGATGGTAATTTGACTATACCAATATCATGTAATATTTTAAAATCTTCTGTTTATATTACCTATTATTGACAGACATTTAGAGCAGATCTTTAATGTGTTTTCTAGAGAGGTAGAAGAGCTCTCATCAATCTCAATTGTAATAATGTCAGACTTGCGCTTCTTAGAAATCCAATCAATCTAAATAATAATTATTCAGAACTGACATTTGAGCTTTTTATGACAGAATTGACATCTTTATAATTTAGCAGATATTTTAAAACGCTATTTTAAAAGATGCAATTAACTTAAACCTAAACTTTTCTATCTTCTGTGTCCATCTGGTTGGTGGTTTCTTTCTTTTTGCAAGCATGTACAAATTAGTTTTGCAATTTCCACATATAGAAGAAGGATAGACTGCAATTTCTTTCATGTATCCAGAGTATACATACGTCTGCACCAGTTTTTCAATAGTACCTTGGACTGCAATAAGACTCTTTTTAGTTTTTGTTTCAAAGTAAGCACAGCAATAACTATTTATATTCATTTTTTATTTGCTAAAATTATAACAATGCCATGAGTATTATAATACAATTTTTTTAAGATTTAGAAAATTTATTAAACCAATCTTTAAAATTTTGAAGCATTTCGTGTCAAAAATTTAATAAAACAAGAAATTTAAATATATTTCTATACTTTATGCTTGATTTATATTTTATATTAAAAATTTGGTAAGTTGGGGGCCAAGACCCCTCTGCCCTCCCATTATTAATATTTTCAATAGGATTTTGGACCCCCCCAGTCTAAAAATGCACCCTTGGATTTTTAAAATGTTTAATTTTTGATATTCTAATAAATATCTATCTAATGGCATAACTTTTTTTTAAGTAGGATAAAGTTCAACCTGAGGGTCGATTTATGACACAGTGTGGTTGATAGATAAAGAGTTGGTTTCAATCTGATTGTCACTGTGACGGACAAAGCAGTTAGATGTGAATATTGAGTGAAATTTTCATACAGTTTGAAAATTTTGGTATAATTATCAAAGAAAACACCCTGAAAGATCCTTTTAGGTGGTGATAGTACATACCTGAGGGAACTCATTGCAAATTATTTTAAAGATTGCCGTCCGTGGGACTTTCCTTGCATTTAAAATTTTCTTATTTTCGTCTTCTGTTTTAGATTTGTGAGAGTTTCTTGCATAAAACTGTTTTTTTCAAAAAAAACCTCAATATAAAATATTTCTGACCAAATGAATAAAATAAAATTTGGGCGACAAATATTTTATTCATTTCGTCAGAAAAATTGGTACCTATGCCGCTAATTCGCGTCAATAACTACGTTAGTTTTTGCGTAAGAATACGCTAAAACTTTGCATGTTAGAGGCAAATAATCGTCAAAAACTTACCATGTTTTTGTGGTAAATGGCATAACTACCTCAAACTTTTTCACTCTTCAAATTTCATTCAACTTCAACAAAGTCTTATTGGCAAGCTTCAAGGAAAAGAGCAAAATTCATTTGCCTAACAAGAGGATCTAATGACTAAATCAAACCAATAGGTTCTACAGAATACTGAAAAACGTTTAATTAAATATTAGTCAGTTATTAATCAAGGTCCTTCTCATGATTGTAACTCTTGCACACGTAACTAAAATCTTAGGATGACTTAGGCTGATCCAGAAGTCATTGCCTCCAAAGATGTCTCACCATTAGGTACCATTTGTCTTAGTCAAGCTTGTAGAAAAGATATACAGCATAATCCATCAGCAATTAAAGGAGAAAGCAAGACTTCACTCTAAATCAAATCAGCCCCGCGCGTTTATTAGAAGCAAACTTCCAAAAGAACTTTACTCAACCTGGTAAAAAGCTGACCAAACACATCATTGTCAGTAACATCAATCTCTCTAAAAAAGATCAGAGACGGCAAGTGGTGTATTACCAAAGCATTACTGAACTAAGTGATGATGTACAAGTATCAGGAAACTCGGATGATTCAGTTTGATGTCAAATAGGGAACCAGTGGAGGAGACTCATTTCTAAAGGTTAGTTTTATTCATATTTTAGTAAGCGTAAATGAGTCACCACCTCAAAGTCCAGTCCACATGAACATCAAACTGACTTCCACAATAACATCAAAAACAACAAGTATCAAACGTTAAATGTTTGTGGTCTTCTCTCAACACACTCCTCAAACTTATCAAAATGTAAAAGCAGTTTTGAATTTAATCAAGGTTCAAGAAATTCGTTTAATGGACTCATTGGTCATTCCTTGTGGTTTGAAACTTACAAACTTTCTCTGTGGTTTCAAATCAAAGGTCAGAAAGTGTACATGCTATTTGTGTAAGGTGGAATCAATAAATTTTATTGACTGGGACCATTCTAGAGCATTTGGTCTAATCCGGAAACAATATGCAGATTTTATTAGTTGTGGGGGTGACATTTGAAGGTCAAAAGATTTTAAAATTGCCAATCGTCTTCCTCTGTTGGATTTTCTAGATGCTTTATCCCCGATGGAGCTTTATTTACTTTACTTTATTTACTTTCTTGGCGTGTAAAGAACCATTTTTTCAAAAACCTTTGTGACTTTTGGAAAGGAGTCGCTAGGCTCTTTCAAATCTTAATTTGGAAGCTACTTTATTATGAGTAATTGTCTGAAATTTTGGAGAGTTATAGATTGTTTTGAGCAAATCTCTGAGCAAAGAAACGTCAGCCCAGAATTGAATTAGAATTGGAAGTAGAATTTAAGTTCTGAAGAGTATTTATGATTTGTATTTGTGTATTGGATTCTTTGAAAAGAATAATAAAAGTTTTTACTGAAAAAAAAGATAAGAATCAAAGAAAGTTGAAAGTAAAGAAAAATTTCAGCAGAGTATAAAGGAATCTTATTCAATTTGGTTCCGGGCCTCTTTTTGTGACAAATCTCTATATTTATAAGTACTAGACAGATTGTCTTTGGTACAGCGTATATACACTGTATATACGCTAATGACATTATTGCTGCTTTTGAAGATAATATTTTCTATTGTAAAAGGAAAAATGAAAGAAAAAATTAATAAAACGTCAATCCGAAAGACAAAAAAAGGCTATTGTCTTTATTTTAAGGTTGAAGTTTATCGAATTTCACAGAAAATTTTAGTAAAGAAAAACATCTCGTTCAAAGTTTTATAATCTTAATATACATTTATGTATTTGTGATAAATTGCCAAGATTATTTATCCGATTGGTAAAAATACTTCTTGTTTCTTCTTGCTGAATATTTTACGATCAAAAAACCAGCAGCAACAAAAATGTAGTTGCCGCATGAGATAATCTTAATTGCGAGAATGGCGTTCCGTGAATTACTTAATAGTATTTTAGAAGTAAGAAGAGAAATATATGAACACATTCATTCAGTTCATCACTTATTAAACTCTTCAAAAAGTCAAACAGAAACTTCAGCTAAAGAAGATAAAAAAAACTCCGCAAAAAGAAAACACGAAGATGATGATCCTACAAACAACAAGATGATCATCCTGCAAGCAACAAGATGATGATAAAACAAAAAACATGATGCTGATCCTACAAACAACAAGATATTTACATTGAAATATTCAAATCATTAGCTTCTCTGAAGTTGAAATAGTGACAATTGAAAATTATGATGCATCACCAATGACGTCAATAATTTTGAAAATAGATGAAACAGAAAGAATGGTTATTTGTAAGCATTCACACATTTATAAACATTTACAAGCATTCGCTGAAAGTTAAAAAGAGAAAGACAATAGAATTAAGCTGTCAAAACAGAGCACTTGAACACTAAACTGTTGTTTTTTAAGTACATATCCAAACTATTTAAGAACTTTGTAGATGTTTTATTAACAAAAAAAGATTGTTATATTTTTTTAGCAATAATTTTTAGCGCTAATTTTCAATGTATCTTAGGAAACGCAACTTATAAAAGCAAGCCTAAATGGACAGCATGTCTTATACTTGGTGACTTGTATAAATCATTAATAGGAGGACATGCGGACATGCAAATCATCCCTGGCAGTAATTTTCCCGAAGACATCCAGTCAACGCCCTACCTTCGGACCAAGGGGAGCATTGAAAGTAAAAGTTTTCAAATTTTTCTAGAATAATGAAAGTATTTCGTTGAAATTTACACTCCTTTATCATCTTCTTGATCTAGATCAGTTTCTTCTCAGCACAATTGAAACTTTACCTCATATTTCTCTCAATATATCCCTACCAAAGTTGTAGAAAAACCGTTTTTCATATAATTTCTTTACACTCCTATATATTTTCACACGTAGAATCTGCATACGGTACCAGTCCAATAAAATTTTAGGGCGTAAGTACACTTTTGCAACCCCCAAAATACAACTAATTGCATCTATTATATCATACGCATGAATGCATTTTAAGTTATATGTTTTAAGCTGTAAATGCTCTTAACGTTCAAAATTAACCCAACATTACTATTCACAATCATTTATGTACGAATGAATGGCTATTTTCATAGCAATAAAGTAACGATTGCTAGAAATTTCTTTTCCATTAAAGCGCGTCCCTTTTTGATTGATAAATTGCAGAATATCAGTCACAAAGCAGTAATAAAATTTGGCAAGTGTATAGATAACGGGTGATCACTAAAAATTCGCACAAATTTTAATTTAATTTTGCCCCGTTTCAAAATGACATATGTAACGTTTTACACATATTTGTTAAGCTCAGAGTTTCTAGTTTTCAAAAAACACAAGAAGAATTTTTGTTAAATATTTAAAAATGAAGGTGAACAAAAATAAAAAATAAAAATGAACACCAAAAACATGGGTATGAGTTTTATTTGGAAAATATGAATGTGGAAAAAACATACACCGTAAAACATTTCCATGCTGAAAATATTCCAGAAAGGACAATTTATGACATATATAAACGTGCTGAAAACAAATTTGGACATGAAAAAAAGGCTGGAAGTGGTCGTTTAGCCAAAAAAAATGCCAAAAAGTAAAGTTATCAAGCTAAAAACCATTTTTGATCATCAAGATGGTAACTCTCAAAGGATGTTGATTCTCAAAAGCAAGTAGCTCGTAAATTCAGTATTTCACTATCATATAAATTACTTAAAAATAAGTTTGCTATCAAATCTATAAAACAAAAAATCTCGAAGCGAGATGATCAAATGCTGCAGAGAATTTCAACATTATTTTAGTAGACTATCAGAATTACGGGAACTTTGAATGGATCATTAAGAATCGTATTTCACTTTAGATCACAGTATAATTAATGGAAACGCCAATTTTTACTCAAGCAATACTTTATTGACTCCATCAAATGTTAAATACATTTAAAAAGAAAAGTTTTCAGAAAAAATGCTATCAATCAATTCATACACTTTAAATCGATAAATTTTCTAAAAGCTATACTTGCAAACTTATAGCTGCAGGTTTTCTAAGGAAGATAAAAATTCTTATAAAGGGTAGGAAGAGATGAATCATATTTGGAGATGAATTTTCATGTATTACATGTTAGTTGTAAACCATTTTTTATTTTGTAAGTTATTTTTAGCATTAACTTTCCGCCATTTAATAATTCACGTTCAACACATTTATAAGCGATAAACATTGACTTTAAAACTTTAAAATTTACTATTACATTACAATGATCCTCATCAAATTCATTTTCATGAATTTTTTTTTCATTTTCATGACATTCAATATGATTTTTTTTTTCCCACTTACAGATGTTTTTTTTATTGTTAAATGTCTTACGCAATACTTGGTATAAAGCAACAATTTAGCGGCTGTGGACATAAGTAAAAGTAAAAATATAGTAAAAAAAATATAGTAAAAAGTAACAAAAACCAAATAAGATCTAACACTTTTCTTTTTCTCTACAATGAGTTCATGTGTATTGACTTCAGCTGTACAACGTCAAAACACAGTATCTGTATTTTTCATAATTTTTTAAGTTGGCCCGCCAACTTAACTTCATACTTATCACTTGAAACTTCATAATATGAAGTTAAGTTGGCGGTCCAACTTAAAAAATTATGAAAAATACAGATACTGTGTTTTGACGTTGTACAGCTAACTTGAGGCGCCAATGTTTGTTAATAGTTCTAAATAAACGGTTACTATGGGTGTTACTAGATAAACAAACTCAGTCCTTCCTATTTATAAGCTTCATTAGATCATGTTGAGCCAAAATTCTACCATCACGTTCTAAAATGTTTGAATTATGAGAAAAAATCTAAATCCAATTCAATGCTTTTTGAGTTAACTTAATGTTCCCTATTTTATAAATTAACAAATGAAAGCTTTGTTCTTTCCATTCTTTACGAATAAATTTGAAAAAGTGAAACATTTGATTTTTCGTAGAAAGCAAGAGATACTCTTCAGTTTTTGTTGATGTTTTTTTAAAAAAAGAAAATAAAGAAATTTAAAAATAAAACTTTCTATTTTTTTGGCGGGCAATTTCTTTTTCTCGATAAAAAACTTATTATCTTACTGAAAGGTTTTTTTTGAGACGAGTCTTAGTGAATAAATTCGAAAATTCGATTTATAAATTTTTGTCAGTCAAATAAGATTTTTATGTTTAGAAGAACGAAACATCAATTTTTACTGAGAATTGAATTACTATTAAACAGGTTTATTATGTTAAGGGTAGACAAATCATAAATAAATTAAAAATGAATAAAAATAAAATTTAGACTCAATTTTTACTCAAGCAATACTTTATTGACTCCATCAAATATTAAAAACAGTCAAAAAGAAAAGTTTACAGAAAAAATACTAATCAGGATCACAGCTTCGTCCAAAGGTACAAAGGTACCTCTAAACCATATTTCCTCTAAACCCTATATACCTATAAACCGTATTTTCAACGCTATCAACCAATTTATATACTTGGAGCATTGTATTAAAGAGACTCGTTTTTAGAAAAGCATCATCATAGTAACAACTTTGTGTTCAGGCCAGATCTTCTCATTATGCCATATTTTCATATATGTCTAAAAAAAAAACTAATAAAGGTATCAAAAGGAATCAAGTTTTTTTCAAAAGGTAAATGAAGGACATAACCTTTGGAGGAGGGGGAAATCAGGACTCTGATTATCGTAATTTTTTTGAAAGACATTCTCATTTCACAATCCTATATCCAACAGTGACTTACATGAGACCAAACATATCCCAAAAGGAGATTTCTCAGCAACATCTAATTCAATAGGAAGTACGGGCTTCCTACCAAACATTAATACAAAAAGAGTGTATTTTGTTGACTTGCCTTGAAGTGTTACATGCAAAAGTACAAGCACCTAAGTCAATATCCCATGTACTGTGTCTGTCACTGCAAATCTTCACCAGCATTGACTGAAGGCATTTAAGTTATTGACCTAAAATATAAGAAAAAATTTTTTATAACCTGTTGTTCTATGCAAATTACATTCAAACTATCAACCTTGTTGATGATATGCTATAAAGTGATGCTTCACATTCAACATAACTTCCTTGATTATTTTGCTGTGAAACTCCATGCACTGGTCAGACATAAGAAGTTTGGTATACCCATTTGCATGAAGACCTGAAATATCTTAAATATTCTTAGATCTTAGAGATTAGAAAAAATTAATAAAATGTAACCAGGTAACATTATTGACTTTTACCATAAGAAATGGTATTTCAACACCACTTGGTAGTTTTAATTTAAGTGGATTTGTTGCCGCCCACTTTGTACAATAATCAGCGATAGTGAGGACATACTTATGTCTGGCAGATGTTTCAGGAAGTGTTTCAATTAAATTAGTGCCAATATGAAATCCTGGTGATTGGACTTTGACAGGATGCTGCTCTATATATATTACAGAATTTATATATATATATATATATACAATAATAATAACAAAAACAATAACAATGATAATAATGATAATAATAGTATTAATAAAAAAGCAGTAACAACAACAACAACAACAACAACAACAAAAACAGCAATAATAATAACAATAATAATAATAATAATAATAATAATAATAATAATAATAATAATAATAATAATAATAATAATAATAATAATGATAATAATAATAATAATGATATAATGATAATAATAATAATAATAACAATTACAGTGACAACAATAATAACAATAATAACAATAACAATAATACCAACAACAACAACAACAGCAACAAAAACAACAACAAAAACAACAACCTTAACAACAGCAATAAAAATATTAATAACGATAATGCAATATACATACAAGATTTTCTACATCTTTAGCAATTGTCAGCAAAAAGGTTTTTAAAATATGTAGAAAACTTATGTTCTACCAAGGTGACCAGTAGGTTCATCATGACAGGAACTAATAATTTGTTTTCTTTGCTTCTTGCTGAAAACCACTTAAAACCACAGGCCCTGTTTTTTTTTGAATTGCATTTTATTATCTTCTATTCTAAACCTAAGGAGTATAAATAGTTAAGTGGTTTCACAAACAGAATTTTTGTGTTTTAATTCATATGAATTCCGTTTGTAACTATTATTAAACCTGAGCAAAGCACAAACACTGTATGTACTTTGCATTTTGTACACTACATGTACTTTTTTACAATGTTAAAGTGATTACAATAGTTAATATGACATATATACTGTTAGTAATCTATTTTATAGTTTATATATAATGACATACATATTATAATGATTGTTAACATGCTTTAAAATTAATTGGGTGCAGAAGTTAAAAATATTGATAACAATATAAACCTTTTTTTACAAAAGTTCAAAAGCTAATTTATTGACAGACTTTGGCATCAGAATTTATTAAAACAAAGAAGCCGTAGCTTAATGGAGGAATATGCAATGGAAACTCTGATCTAATTGGTTCTAACACAGGTAACTTTGTTTCATTAACCATTTTTAAGACATTACCGTTAAGAGCTACCATTCCATCATCTATGTTTCCATTAGCTGGTGTAAGTAAATATTGATCAACCGAAAACTTGTTGTCCTTAAAATTTAAAGTTACCTCCTCTTTAGCATTCACATTAATCACAATTAAAACAACTGAGCCAGATGGATTAAGTCCTTGCCTCTCATTCCCACAATGTGCATACACTCGGACTTTCCTACCATGCTCTAAATACCCAGTTACATTTAAAACCTTTTGGCCAACAAGCCTTTTATGCAACAGTGAGCTCCAATAATCAGGTGCAGGGTTGAAATCATCATCTACTAATGAGTATTCTCCACCTTTAAATGATTGTCGTAGCACCACACTTATTCCCATTTGAGCAGCTAAACCTAGTTTATCCAGCCATAGAAAACCTGCAGCAAAACTGCTTCCTGCACCTTTGCTCCCGCCTCCATAAGTACTAGAAGTTTCTCCTATCCACACTTGTGGAACTTTAAATCGACCGCTTATGGCTTTTTCCACAATTGAAATGGCCTTTAGTCCGTAGTCAATAAAAGTGTCAAGGTAGTTAACATTGGTGAAGTTTTTAGGGCTGATGTGATCGCTTGATGAGTAATAGTGATGAAAAGTTACCCCATCTAAAATACCTTCCTCAATTGATTCCAAAAACAACTGAAAATAGTTATAGCGCTCTAATGTTGCCACATCTGGCCCCAATAGTTTTACCTGTTTTTTTTTTAAAACCTGATTAAGCATTTCACGCAATGTTTTAAAGTCTTTTGCCAGCTGTTCAGGTTTCAGAGTGATGTTAAAATGAGCTGGATATAAATCAAACTCATTACTAAGCTCAAAATTTGAATTGTAGTCCTTATGAACAATATATTCTAACAGTTCATTTGCATTTGAAGGATCCCAAGTACCATCAGGGTTGCGATTTAACACATTAAAGCCAAATATAAGTCTCCATTTAGCTTTATTTACAAAGTTCAATAGTGTGTCAAAATCATCTTTGTCATAGTAACGCTCATTTGGCCTAAAATTCATAAAATCCTCCTTGGTACCACCAAATCTCAAATAGAACTCTCCTTCTGAAGAAAGTCCTTGAGCTAATGCCAACAACTTTTCTGATTTTAAATCAACAAGGCGTGACTTAGTATAAAAATAGCCTGCACCAAATGTCAAAGATAAAAATTCTCTTTCTATTTTAGAAGCAGCTTCTTCAAAGTTGATATTCAAAGACACTTCTGTAGTATTTACAAACTGTGCTAAAATAAGAATGAACCAAAAAGACATTTTCCTAAAATGATTATAGAATTAACTAAAATTATTATTTGTTTAAAATGTAAGTGTATTGCTATAAAAAGTTTACATAAAATGCTATAAAATGTAAAGAAATTGCAATTTTTAAAACTTGCAAAACTTTAAAACTGCTTTTCTGAACTACGTAATATAAGGTTTGTCATTGCAAAGAAAATCTGATTTTTTGAACAAATCTGATCTTATGAACACTAGGGCTCTGATAAAAAAGATAGTAATAATCGAGTAAAACAAAAACAAATTAGAGTATAAATAAATATAGATGGATTTTACAATTGTAAAGGAACTTTTTGTATTCATTTTGTAGACTAAGTGTTAAACTTGTTTCTTAAAAATTAATAATTGATGAAATAATTCAAATATATGTGAAATTAATGTGAAGTACACATTAAATGTAGAAATTTTCATTATTATTATTAGTAACATTAGAAGTAATGATAACAACATGCATGAAAAATCTCAAAAATTAAAAGCAAAATATTGATTATCCGAACGACACTTTGTTGTTTAAAATGACGGTAACTAGAAAAACTCATGGTATTATCTTAAATAAATCAAACTTTTTCAATGCATTGCGATCCACTTTCTTGTAATGATGTAGCAATTTGCTTGGACAAATAAATCGAATGCTTATTTCCCGTTCATAACGATAAAAAACGGTTTAGGCTCGAATTCCAAAGTCGAACTTGAAAGTTCAAGCTGACTTCAAATTTCAAGTTCGAATTCAAAATAAGTTAATAACAATCTTAAAAGTGAACTTTGTCTATGAAGCTATCATTTTAAATTACAATTTCATTCTGGTAAATTCGAAGAAAAATGGCGCACCGTCCCACATTTTTAACGGTGTCAAACAGTTTGGTGAAAATTGAGTAATTGGCAGACAATTAAAACAACTCTGGCCTCCTCGTTCTCCACACCTAAATCTATGTGATTACTAGCTCTGAGGAGAGTTGCAAGCAAAAGTATATTATTGCAATCGGCCCAAATCTAAAGAAAAATTACTTAATTAAATCGAGCAAGCAATAGCAAACCTTTCACAAGAAAAAACAGCTACAGCCATTAAAACCATAGTGGTCCGTTTCGAAACTGTTGTGCAAGAAAATGGAGGCCATTTCGAGCATCTATTAAAAACCACAAAAGATGTTTCTAATTTAGTTGCGTTTTTGAAATAAAATTTACTGTAGCTTGATTATTTTTTCTTTTTGCTTATGTTAAAATTGTGCGTTACTTTTCGAACGTCTTTCATTTTAAACTTCAATAAAATACCACGAAGAATTTATCGTTAGTATAAATGGGATATTGGCTTAAACTACAATCAAACCGTGTTTTATGGTCAGTTTGTCCGGGATAAGAGATAATCTCAATAAAACCTCGTTGTGTTTTGTAAAGTTTTTTATTTTTCATGAAAATTTTCACTAATGACCTGCTATTAGGATATTTTTTTTTTTAAACACATTCTTGAACATTTTTTCATGACTTTTAGACAAACATAAAAAAAGTTCATATTTATTTATTCAAACAATTCACTTGGTAAATTCATCTAAAGTCGTTAAATGTTTTCTATTTTTAAAACTTAGTTTTCTATTTGCCTTCAATTTTCTAGTGTTATGATTTTTGTGGAAACACAATATTTCAAAACATGATTTCTCGTTTAAAAATAAAGCTTCAGAATTGAAATTTTCACCAATGATTCATTACATATAAAAGAATCATTTAACTCATAGGTTTTTATAATTTGTTATAATTTTCCTATAGAGATAATCTAAAAATAAAAAGCAGAGTTTTTGCCAAATATTTAAAAATTTTTTATTAAAATCTGACAAGATCTCTTGGGGGAATAATTAAACTATTAAACAGAGCAAATCTGTCATCAGAATAAGTGTACAAAGTTTCAAATTCATTTAAAAAACTGTAACTAGAGTAATATAGTTTCAAATTTTAAAGTTTTCCCCCTATTTTTGGGTTAATTTCCGCGATTATGAATAATTTATATGCATTTAATTTTTTTTTTAATTGGAAAAAAAGTGTATAATAAACCATAATGAAAATAGGTTTTATCTTAGAACCTGCATTTTAGATTTTTTTCTGTGGTACCCCTTAAACAGTAAAACTCGAAACCCAAAAGGACTAGACGTGAATAGACTGTTTAGTTATAGTTTAAACGATTCGTTGAGTTTTTTGACGTCACAACGATTGGCTTCTTTTTACGTAGAAAGCAAAAAATGGGGTTCACCGATCTTTATCATCAGTCAATTGTTTATAAAAATGTTATATGAATTAAAAAGTTATTTACCAAAAAACAATCAAAAGATTAAGTTTTTGGTACTGCAGGTCGAGCCAACTTCAACCGACTAATTTAAAATGCATACAACTTATTATTATTATTATTCTTTTTTCTTTTTTCTTTAATGAAAGTGAAACTTATTTAATTTTTTAAAAATCTAATTGTAAAAAGTTTTTCATTGCTGTATATACATTTAAAATCAGTTAGTTCAAGTTAACCCATCCTGTATGTAACCAGTGGCGTACCAACATGTTTTGGGGCCTAGGGCGGCACTTGGTAAATGGGGCCTATATATATATATATATATATATATATATATATATATATATATATATATATATATATATATATATATATATATACATATATATATATATATATATATATATATATATAATTATATTTATTATATTTGTTATATTAATTATATTTATTATATTTATTAAATTTATTACGATAATTATATTTATTATATTTATTATATTTATTATATCTATTATATTTATTATATCTATTATATTTATTACATTTATTATATTTATTATATCTATTATATTTATTATATTTATTATATTTATTATAAATACTATATTTGTTTTAATTATTATATTTATTATATTTATTAATGTTCACAAATAAGCTAGATATTAATTGGATTTATGAACCATAAAAATAATATGGGGGATTTAAAAAAAAACTATTTTGATTTTGATGTTTTCGGAATCTGAGGCCCCCAAAATGAATGTTATCATGGTCTCGGGCTTAAATTTGTCCATTCCACCTATGGTAATAGCTCCTTCCATATGAGAAATTCGCTAGGACGAGCAAACAATATCAAAACTTAATGTTTTCGTACTACTGATAAAAATTATTGTTTACCAAAATAGGCTAGGCCTACTCATTTTTAAGGTCAAAATTAGTTATTAAAAACCAAGTAATTGAATTGACAATGCGGATAGTGTTTAAGGACAGGCCCCTTATGTGGCTTCAACATAAAACGACGTGCGATATAAAATTATAACCTGATAACTAAAATCTTCTCACGTAGCCTTGTTAGGCCTATATGCAGGAATAAAATTATAACTTACCATGTAACTTGGTGATGACGAACTGAAGACGTGATTTGCTCTCGAATTATTGAGGTACTGAATGATAGAGTATATTAATCACATTAACGATACAACATAAACATCCGTCAGTCTGCCTGAACCATCATGAACCATAGACTCGTAGGTAGGGCGTAGTGTGGGGGAGGAAGCTTCGCGGAGGGCCTCAAAAACAGTCACGGTGGTTGTTATTGGCCAAGATGTTATTTCAATTTCTTATATCTTGGTTTTTTTTCTGTGGATGTTTATTTTCTTGGCAAGCAGATACGATCATGTTTCAGGTTCATTTTTGTTGTAAACAATTATGATTACAGAACAAAAATGTTGACTATTACAAAATCCGGCTGAAGTAAAAAAAATATAAATTATATTAACATTTGCGGGCCTACTCCCAGATGGGGCCTGGGGCGGACCGCCCCCCGCCCCACCTTCGGTACGCCACTGTATGTAACATCACCTTCTTTTTAGCTCAATTTAAATGCTCAATAGAAATGTATAATATGTTTAACAGTTTTTTTTTACTCTTTTGTAAAGTTTTGTTGAAATTTCGTATATTCCTACGTTTTGAATCCACTTTCCCAGTACAAACGTTTAGAGCAACCTCACAAGCTCTCAACGTTAATGACAGGGGGTAAAAATTACTTTTTGGTTTTACCTTTGCCAATGCAACGGACAATATGCTTCAGATTAGTTTGCACTTATTTACTTTCGGAAAAGAAATGCGATACTTCTTATTTTCAGAATTATTTATTTACCCGATTTGATCAAGAGTACGCAAGCTACCCGTTGTTCCATCAAAACTTAATATCATATTTAGTAGCTGTCTAATTTTCATAAAAAAATTAAAATGTTAGTTTTTAGAAGTTTACGGGATTTAGTTATTTATTCTCTTGCTAAATATCTACGCTAAGAAATAAATATTTAAATGAAATAAAATTTATTTAAAACTGATTCTTTCTTATAAAATTTGAAGTTAATATTTATGATCCATGAAATTTTTATTTGTTATCGTGCTTTTATTTGTTTCTGCAGCAACTTTCTCTTTAGAATAGGATTCCAAAATTGGAGAACAACTTTTAAATTCTCCATGTGCTGACTCGAATTACAGTCATCATGGTATCCTCAAAGAAAAAAAATTTTAAGAATTTAATACTTCTATTTTACATAAGAAATTATCATTAAAATTACAGCGCTAAATATTGCTAGGTGTCATTTTTAGCATGTAAAAAAAATCTCCATATTTAGAATTGTTCAATCCTTTATGTGCGATACAACTAAAAAAAAAATGTCTCTTGTTAAAAGTTTTAACATCGTTAAGTGAATGTGCAATTAAATTTTTTTATCAGAAGCTTGATAATTATTTACATCTACGATGAATGAATTAAAAAAAAAAAAAATCAAATATTCTTTAAAAAACAATCTTTATTGTCCTCGAGCAAAATTATGAAACTCACAACCTTTTAGAAACAGAGAAAATATCGACAACATTATTTGACTTTGGCACAGCTTTCCACTTTTTGTTAAATATTTTGCGCTGTAACAACAGTGGTACTTTTTACTTTCTGTTTATCATTCTGATTTTAAAGATGTATACATTGTATTAAAAGTATATAAATAGATAAATAAATGAAGCGTGCAGTTTCTCTACATTTGATAAAATTCTTTATAACAGAGAATTTCTAACATATTTGCAATTTCGCGCCAGTTTTCACCATAAATATTTAAAAAACACTTTATTGATAAAAATCGTATTTAGATACAAAAAAAAAATGAATTTTTAAATGAGCGTTTCTTTACAAATGAATATAAGGTTTCTTTTTTTTTTTTTTTTAAATTAGTTTGCAGCCTAAACAAAAATGAAAAAAAGAGTAATTCTCACTGCTCTGGTAATTCTATAATTTTTTTAGAAAATGGTTTAAAACGATTGAAATTATCTAAATTTACCTCCGTCTATTTTATACTTTGATTTAAATTTCTTTTAAGAAGATACTCTCGTGCTTCTAACACTCTAAATAAACAACTCCAATTGGGAAAATATTTTTAATTTGATAAGAAAGAAAACAACGGTTTCACTTTTTTATAGCATTTTACGGCGTTGGTGGTGCGAATGACATCGGGAAGAACATTTGGTGAGCAACAAATTTGTTTAAAACCTCCTCAAAAAAAAAATTTGCTAAAACCTCCTCAGCTTACCTCTACCAGTGAAATAAAAGACTGATTTTTTGTACTTCAGAATTAAAAAATTTATTTTTAAAAATCTATTTTTAGAGTTGTTTACTTCTGAAGAAGTTGACCTTACGAAATCAAACCTTGTAACCATCTTCAAGAGTCTCAGTAAAGAGTACACTTTATCATTTGAACTGAAACCTGCATCTTTTCTAGGAAATTGGCCCTGCGTATTACATTTAACGATTGGAGGTTATCTAAGTTCATACGGAGACAGGACTCCAGGCATTTGGTTAAAGAGTGACGGTAGTGGGGTATCTTTTATATGTTCAGCTTTAAATGGTACCCCAGGTGTACCCTCATGTTTTTATGGCAACTCCTTTCCAATAAATATTTGGAGCTACATTTCAATCAAGCAGCTGTTAGTTGAAAACGCTTACTTTTTTACTGTTATAATAAACAATGCAGTTGTTTATAACGGAACAAACTCCAATGCAGGACAGTTTTCAATTGTGAAGGTTTTTGTTGGTAGAAACCCTTGGAATCCACCTATCAATGGATTCATTCGGAACTTAGCCATAACAAATGCATTATGGGGTAAATATTTATATTTATTTATTTCACAACAATCGAAACATTTTTTTTTGAAGTTAACTAGCCATTTTTTTCGAACGTTTATAATACTTTAGACTCGTTAATCATCGAAGCAGCAGATTCATGCCCTGGAAACCTCGTAGCTGTGTTAAATAGTCTTCCCAATGAATATTTTATTTCGGTTGAAATATTTCCAACTTATTTCGAGAGTGAACATTCTAGCGTCATTCATTTTTCCATTGGGGAAGATCTCGGTAGTTATGGAGACAGAGCTCCAGCAGTTTGGCTATATAGAAATGGAAGCATGCAAATCTGCTCAGCAATAAATGGAAATGCAAATTTATGTATCAATACAGAGCAGATAGCATCGAAGAAATGGTCAAAAGTTGAAATTATGCAGGTCAGTGAAGAGGGAGTCTACACTTACAGTGTGAACATAAACGGAAAAATGAGCTATAAAACATCCAATAAAGATGCAAGAAATTTTTTAAATGTTAAAGTTTACATTGGGGATCCCTGGCACATAGCGCAACCAGGATTCATTTGAAATCTAGTTATCTATAATGCATACGGAGGTTTTAAGTAACATTGATATATACTACTTTTTGTTTGTTTTTTTTTTGTTGTTTTTTTGTTGTTTTTTTAAATTTATTTAAAACTAGCAGTTCACAATAGAAAAAAAAACATTAAGCACCATGTTCTCGCTTTCAGCTACAACGTACAAGAAAAACTTCTGCAAGCCACCTCTAAATTTATTATTTGCATCATCCCTTGTAAAAAGGTAAAAATAATTCATTTTTTTTATCCCTTATTGTGTACCTACATAAGTTTTAAATTTATGAATTATGTTATTAATTCATTAAAATAATATTTAAAAAAATTTTAAAATCATTTTTTTAAATATTATTTTAATGAATTAATAACAAAAAAAAAGAGACCTTTTTTTTGCTCAGCGAGCTGACGGTGACTCTTTTTTTCAATTACACATATCAACCGGGAAAGTTTGCGCATAATGTCACAATCGAATACATTTTGCCGCCTTTTGTTTCCTTGACATCAGAAAGCGCATTAGATGGATTTTTCAAAGAGGAAACTATGCCTTTAAAGTACCAAGTATGATCAACTTAAAACACAGTCGTGAAATAATATTTATAATTTTTTCAAATTTTTTGATTAAAATTTTTCTCTGTTCAAAATGGTTGTTCTAAATTGTGATTGGTTCTGTTATCTCTTTGAAACAGTTTCCGGGAAATCTTTCTCTGGTTGGTGGCTTCAACCATTCAATCAATGCTACGCTTAAAAAACAGTGTTCGCAGCTCTCTAATTCGTTTACTGTCGATATTCCGGTAAAAATCTCCTATCAAAATTCAGCGGGAAAAATATGGAACCAATACAAAACTTTCCGTGAAGAAGCCATGACAAGTTGTAAAGTCAAGATTCCTAGAGACAAGAACTCTTTACCAGGTCCTTTGCTTACAGTTGGGACCTTTGTGATGATTTTTTTCTTCAAAGTAACCTTTTTTTCTTATCTCTCTTATCTTAATTATAGAAAGTAACAGTCGCGGAATTTATTGGGATGTAAAAAACTCACATATATACGTATGCATGAACCAGCATGTTAACACCTACCTAAGCTATGCTTTTTGTAGTGTAAATATCTCAGACATGTTTTGATGGTAGTTTATAAAGTTGAAGTCTGTTTCAATGTTCGTTCAGTTTTTAATTATGTTTTAGCATATTTCCCGAATTCCTTCCTCTCTAAAACTATTGGTCATTTAGAGCAGCAACAGCGTGCTACTACTCTGACAACAATGGCGAACATTGGAAAAGTAAGGAATAAATCCTCTTTAAATTTCGTTGTCATTATTTCTTTAAATGTTTAACATCCTCGAAGAAGGTTTCTTTTGTTCCTGATTACAATTGCTCCTACTTAATCCTCTTTTACAAGATTCATCAAAATCTTCTGTAGAAAAAAAAAACAACTAAAATTCGAGTTTTGCTTATGTTTTTCTGAATTCAAAATCTGGTTTCAAAATCATCTTTTCGTATAGCCTATTTTGGCATATTCCATACCAGTTTGGGCTGTTGGATACCAGTTTTGTTGCGATGAATGTCAGCGAGCTCATTTAACTTTAAAACTTTTGTTTTTTTTTGTTTCTCTACAGAATTATGATTTTGTAAAATAAAATCTTTCATTTTAGATTTAGACAAACGCATCGGTTTTGTAATCGGTCATCATTCCTCAACTGGAGAACTGTATGCCATTCACAGAAATCAGAAGACGTACCTAATCTTCTACAATACGCAAAACAGATGGACTGTTTTGTCAAACAATCAATTTGAGAAGAATGTTTTAAAAAATATTGATCAAAGTGCAAGGAGAAATCTCGAAGCAGATTACGACCATATTTTTACTTTGGGACCAAACCAATGGATGGGTAAAATCTTTTTAGACATATTAGTCCAGTACTGATTATTTTAAGATTTTTGTTGTAAGCAATTAAACTTTTTTTTACAATGCTATTTCAGGAAATTCTGAGGGATTATTTTTTCGAAAATTTGAAAACGATTCATGGCTACAAAGAGTGAGATGGCCAGTTTGATTACCGACAAGTTTGTAAAAGAACAGTATCCCGTTAGTTTTATTGCCATTACAAATAATAAGCAAACAAATTTCAACTTTTTTTAAAACGCCTTTAATCCTTCATATGATAGGCATTAAAAAAACTCAATCTATTCTTTAGAATTCTTAAAATTATACTGCATTTAATTATAGATAATTGAAGCTTAAAATTAAGTTTACACATGAAAACTGAAAAGTTTCTTCAAACTGAAAAATAACACTCATGGCATGTGTTTAGACCTGTTGTTTTCAAATTGCTGTTGGTTTTCTTGTTTATATCTGTTTGTCTCGTTTGAACTTAGTTATGAGGTTTTTTTTGTATGAGATAAAACTATCATCAGTGTGTAATAAAAAATTGAAAGGTATTTACCGAGAAGATGCACAGTGATTGAAAACAAAAAAAAAATGTCAACAAACCCCTCACAACCTTTTTGTAAATTTAGTGCCCTTTTTTTTTAATGACAAAAAATTACAATGATTATTTATTAAAAAAGTTAAAACAATTTGTTCATAAAGCTTGTATTTTATATTTTGTGATTAAAAGAAGTTAAAATTTTTATATTATTTTCAAAGAAATCTGAAAAATGAGAGATTTTTATTTAGTAAAAATTTATTTAGTAGAAATTTATTTCGTAGAAATGGAAACTTTTAATCTAAATAAAAGTCTTTACTTTTAAGATAATCTTTTAATTTTATATATTTCAAATATATTGAAAAAAAATTTTGCAATCAGCTTTTTTTTGTTCAAATTAGAAGAATTCTCTAAAATAACATAGAATATATGCATACTTTTTTTGTTTCAAATATCAGCAAAGATGATTTTTTTTCAGTTCAATTAACACTTCCACTTTTAGAATATAAATGGATTGCTGCGGGTACCTGCGGTATGGAGAGTTGTGTGATGAATCCATAAAAACCATAAATGTGCAATGAATCCATAAAAACCTTGTTTTCCGCCATTTTTTAACAGCAGTTTATTATATTAAAACAAATGAAAATGGCGGAAAACAAGGTTTTTATGGACTCATTGACAATTGTATTTCTTGAATTTGAGTTTTTTTTACTCGTATAACTTATTTTAGTATTTCAAATATTTTGAAGTAACATAGTTTTGTCATCATATGCTACTTAAAAGTTTGTTAAAAAGTCTATTGTTAATTTTGAATAACGATTTATTATTCGATAAATATTGCATATTTGAAATAGCTTTACTTAACAACTTCAGTATTTCCTGTAATATAAAAGCAACATTAGTTACTTAAACATTATAGGAAACTTAATGGGATAATTTTCAAAGAAATAATAACATAAAATGTTAAACAGTGTAAAGTGAAAAATTATATGAAGTGCTGAAAAAAATTTCTGATATATGTTAATGATTTTAAAAACAACAACAACAAAAAGATTAGGTCTTATCCCGAATATGCGTGAATTAGGAGTGGATAAATTACGATTATGGAAGGATTTACTTTACAAAATGAATTAAAACTTTAGAAATTAGCAAAGAAAACATAGATAAAGTAAAGGTTACTTCAGCTACATTCATTTCAAAAAAGAAGAAAAAACTAAAACAATGTGGTAAAGACTATAATTCATTATAGAAAAAGAATATTAATGTCTTCAAGAAAATCTTTTGACCAATAAAAGAAAACACTTTGATTCTGGAAAATCCCATAAACAAACAGGTGGTTCTTGAATAGTGAAGCAAAAGAGAAAAAATAAAAGAAATAGGCGTTGAACATTTTATTGCTCTATTTTTAGTCTCTGCAAAAAGTACATTTTTTTAAAAAAAGTCAAATTTTTTCCAGAAAAGTCAAAAAAGTTAAAAATTAGATAAAACCTTTCCTTTAAATATGAGTGTAAGGCAAGCTCTGGATTTAAAAGTGAATACTGACCTCAGCGATAAACAATATTTAGTGATAAAAAACTTAACCCTTGGACACATATTTATCCCCTTCTTGCACGATATTTTGGTGGAAAAAGTTAAATACTATCCTAAAAATATTTTTTTTCTCTGATTTCAGTTGTTACCATTAACATTGCTAAAGCTGTGTTTATATAAATGGTATAACAATACCAATAGTAGCAGCTGAAATAAATGATGGTAATTCTGCCAGAAGCATGGAAATATTAACTAGAGTATAGAACCAAAATGTTGTGCATTGGTTTGAAAATTCTAAAATTTTAATCAAAGTTATTTTTTACGCGTGCACCCAATCCTTACGCACGCATGAACGCGTATGCAAGCAATATACGCGTCAAAGGTGGGTGTAAAAAATAATTTTATTAATAAATTTGAATTCTTTGACCCAAAAAACTATTATTTTCAGATATAATATGTTTATTTACACTTTCTATCAAATTTTATTTTTTGCCGTTTTCTGATTATTCTGAGTCACTGTGCGTTGGTCTCTAAGTTATCTATCAATTTGTGACATTACCGCGTTAAAAAAACGCAGAGACCAGTTACTATTTTCTGTTTTAACTGAAAACGTTGAAAAGTTCAAAAGCAGAACTACTTTAACAAAAATAAAAAAGTAAATATTAAATAAATTGACAGAGTATTTTTTAAAGATTATTTGACATCTTTTTTAATCACTAGCTGAAGTAAATGATTTAAACACCCAAAAGACTTGTAAACACATTAGTTCTTTGGAAGCTGCTTTTACATTTGCTGCATTTTCTCTTAAGCAAACTGTGATCTTGTCTTTTGACTCCCACTCTTTCACAACATACTCAAGTCTTTGAAAAATGTTTGAAGCAGTATGTTTTTCATCAAACTTGGAACATGACAGGCATAATTTGATCCGCTCCCATTTTTCTGAAATGAAGTGTGCCATCATGCCCAAGTACTCATGGTGAAAGGATGATAAAGCGTCTAGACAGATGGAAACAGTTTTAGCATTTTTTTCGTTAAGAATAGTTTTCATTGCAAGCTTAATCTTTTCATAAGCTGGATTGAACATGCTACGGTAGTATTTCTCACTTCCAATGTCAAAGTGCGGTGTAAAAACCGCACGATGACATAAAAATCCCGGATTATTCATAATTGACCAAGGCTGTAAATCGAGGATAATTATTCAAATATAAATCGATGAAACTTCAGACCTTCTTCGGAGTTTGAATCAATTTTTGAGATATTGTCAATCCAGCCAGGTATCGTAAATCGCAACATTTCAGTTCTCTGCCATTTTGATCTGATGTCAAATAAGGGTATTATTCTTTTTTTAATTGTAATAGGCTCAAGTTGATCTGAAATTGATATATTTTCAGGACTGCCGGTAGTTGTGAATATTGCTTTTCAGTTAGGAGATTTTTTTTAGAGTAAGCTGTGGGTGCCGACTTCTTAATATAAACTTAAAAAAAATCTTGTAAAAGCTTCAGCTCGTTTTGGTTGCGGTTTGAACCGAAATTTTGGCTAAAACCGCAAAAGTAAAAAGTTGTTGAAGCAGAAATGTCGGTTTCGGTTTCGGCCGAAGCCGAAAGTTTCCGTTCGCTAATTTGAAACTCCAAATCATTTTAAAAACCATTTGTTGGGAACCATTCCCAATTAGCTTCTTAGATCGTGTAATGACACTGTCGTCATCAAAAAAATGTCGTCTATTTCATTTTCATTAAAAACAAGAAAAATATTTTTGTATTTATTTCTTTTAGAGCAAACTAAGTTTGTAAAGATAACTCTTTTTTGAGGTAACTTGTCTGAGGTAACTTTTACATGCAGCTATTTACAGTTGCAAGTAGAGTTTATTCTGATTAAATAACTTAAACCAAGGCGCGATCAAAACAAAAACATTTAGATAGAATGGTGTTTAAATAAATTATCTTTATTCATCCATTAGCAAGAAACTCATTCATTATATTCTCCTTTAGCAGCAATGATTGTGTCCAAGCAATTTCTGAACTTTGAGCAAGCTTCCTTGATATAGCGCTCTTTCATTTTTGATCGCTGCTTCATTATAGCAACTTTCAGGTACTTTAAGTTTAGATGAAAGGTGGCGCAAGCACTTTTGCCCCTACGGCAAAGTCTAAGGGGTTCAGGACTGACCTGCTTGAAGGCCACTTTTTCAATGTCGAGATCTAGGCAGTTGACAGCCCTTTTTGAACGTTTTTGGCAGAACCGGCAAGAGTTCCGGTTTGCTGGGAAACATTCTCTGTGTCTGGACTGATATTGGATATCCCCCAGGGGAGAACCATCATTTTCAATACATCTTGGTAGACTAAGGTCTAATGAGCTCTCTTAACTCTGACTTAAGAAATGACATTTAAAAAAAACTGTTTGATTTTAATCAACTTGTTAATTTTGTATGTTACCCTTTTGTATGGACTCTTCATACGCATGAAAAATTTCATGATGAAGAAATGAAGAACATCAAAATGATGTCGACTATTTGGAGCTAAGCTAAAACATTGCTGTAATTTCTAAACTGCTTTGTAAAACAATCTGTAAAACTAAATTAAAAAATTTTACAAAATTTTTTATATTGCAGGAAGCAAAAGTTTTCATTTTTTATGAATAGAATTTCTGGAAGGAGAAATATTTTTAAGTATTAGATAATAATAGGTATTTAAAGTAATAAATATAGAATAAATATATATAATAAATATAACAAATATATAATAACAATTAACATGCATTTATTTAAAAAAAACCTTCAGCGTAATGGTCAGATAAATGACAGCAAAATTATTTTTCCACAACCTTAATTTTATTCATACAAACATCAATTTGATGCAGCTTCTATCCTTGATTGATTTGCCTGAATAGCATATGTAAGTTGCGCGCAATCGAGCAGTCATTCAAGCCTTTTATGCTTCATTCTTGTAAAGTAAAAAAAAACATTTTGTTTTTCTCTTTTTCGTTTACAAAAATAAAGACACTTCTTAGCGCGCGTTGTTGTAACATGGACGTGTAAGAGACGTGCAGCTCATTGTTTTACATTAAAAAGGCCGCAGAAATCAGCGAGCCATGCGAGTTTCCGACAAACGCTAAATTTTCACCCGTCAACAAAAAAATCTATTAAAATGGCTGCCCACAGATTTAAAACAGAAACTCTGATCACGTGGTATTAGTTTAAGCTTTTATCGCATTTGTTTAACAAGACTGTTCAGTTGATAAATTACTAAACAAATTACACCAAGGTAAAGGAAATTAATTGTCGGCAAGAACAGCTTTTCATCATTTTTTCAATACGAACATTAGTAAATTTTTTAAACTTTTTTCGTGTAAACAAAGCCCTTCAATGATAAATTAGACCTGTAAGGATAATTTTAAAATGACTAAAAAAAGTATAGCGAAATATAAAAAAGCTAAAATAAAATTTTTTGTCAAGAACTGGATTTATTCAATTCCTAGGTCCTTCATTCACCAGCCTTAAACTTGTGTATTTTTTTAGTATTTTTTCGGATGTCGCCATTATTTGCCTCTACTCCTCTATAAGTTCCATAATATATATTCCACTGTGCATTATTTTTTTGATAGGTGTATTTTATCTTTTTATAATTCATTTGATAAAGCAAAACCTTTTAAAAAGTTATTCAAATTCATAATTATCTTGCAAAATGCGGCGAGATATTTCATGTTTTCGTTTTTCAATTTCATATATTATTTCATTTGTCATAAAAGGCATATTATAACCCTTTTTTTTTTGTCAAATAAAAATAGGTTTATATATAGCTGGTAAATCATGCTATGTTAAAATTAAGTAATTAGTTATTCTTGCGGTTTTCCATAAATTGGCTTTGCTAAATTCTTTAAAACTGTGACAAATTAATTTTTTTCTTTATTATATTTACATTCATTTTATGTATATGTTATTTATCCTTAACTGTATATATTTCTGTTGTTAAACATAGAAAGTTCTATAATATTCATAAACTGGAAGTCTACAGCAACGTAGTAGATGGAGTAGTTCCCTGGACATGAAACCATTGTGCTCCAGGTAGCTACAAAACTAGTTGGTATTTTGTATTACTTATTATATCTCTAATTATACATGTACTAAAGTAGGTAAGTAAATGGTCTCAATTTCTATACCATCAGCGTTGTTTCTTAAAATATTAAGAATGTCTAGCTATATAAAATTTAGCTTAAAACTTGGTTCTATTGCTGTTATCTTGAATAACTAAAAGGAAGTTGATGTGAATGATTAACCAAAAGTTTTCGACGAATCCGACTGACTTTAATATAATTTAATTTGTATTGTTTAAAACAAAAGATTTGTAACAACACGCAACGAGTATGGTTCGTCCATTTCTTATACATCCATGGTTACAAGTAAAATATAAATTTCATTATATCGTATTTAAGTAATAGAAGATGGAACCGCAAGGATTAAATTTGAATAAAGTACTGATGGCAAAGAATATAGAGGATAAAAGCGAAAATCTGATAAATTGACAAGGATAACTTACGTTAATCTTTTTTTTTTCTAAGTACAACTTGAAATTTTGAAATAATTTGTGAACAGTGCCCTACTTGATTGATCTTTTAGTTATATCTAACCTTATTTTAACTAAAGGCTATAGTTATTTTACAGCGATTTAGTTATAGTAATAAAAAAGTTTACTTTACAATTTCTTATCGTAAAAGCATTAAGGAGATATTCTTTCGTAATTAAATAACCATTTTAAACCATTTGATTTGCCATCACAAAATTTGCGATTACACAGTTGTATTTTAAACAGCCATTTCGATTTGCAATTTTGCTCGTGATTAATTGTTAACCTCATACCACGCTCCAGTCAGTTCAGATTATTATTATTATTATTATTATTATTATTATTATTATTATTATTATTATTATTATTATTATTATTATTACCGATTACATAATACCGATTAAAGAGTGTTAGTATTATCGGATTTTAAAGTTAGTTAATTTAGATAGAATGTCAAACCTGCAATCAAAACGTTGACTAAGAACCGTTAATATCAAGCTATTAAAGAAACTTTTTGAAAAATTATCCATATCTAACAACAACGAGGAAGAGTAGTATCAAAGTTTATTGGAGATGATGATAAACTACAGCAGGAAGCAGAGTCATCCGTAGAATTTACACTCTTATGAAAGAACGAGCTTTCAATTATTACCATGAATTTAAATAAACATGATCCCAAGATCGGTTCTTTAAGTTTAACACGCAATAAAACAAAAATTCCTTTATTAAAACTAGAACCATTTGATGGCAGACCAGAAATCTGGGTAACATTTATAGAGAACTTTAATTGTGCAATTAAAGTTCTCTATAAGTTCTCTTAGGAAGTGGACATATAAATAACTGTTTATCTCAAATAAAATGTTTTAATTGTGGACGTCATCATCATGTTGCATTATCTATATATGCAGAGAAATCTAACCTACAAAATTAATTGCATCATAATCAATCTGAAGGACAATGGACTTTAGTTGCTGAGGCTATTTCTGAAGGTCAACAATCTGTTTTGCTGCAGACTGGATCAATTCAAGTTTTGGACAATAATGGTAACTTTCATGATTGAAGAATATTTTTCGAGAATTACTCTCAGTAAAGTTATTTATCACCAAAGTTACATTCAAAGTTAAAAGTCAAAACATTAGGTAAGAAGGAAATAAATATAAAAACATTTGGAAACAATGATGCAATAGAAATTTTGGAAAAAGTTGAGTAACGAGTTAAATGTCTACTCGGCCGCAGAATACGAAAGTTTTCTAAGTAAAAGACATGTTCTCCTCTTAATGGACAATATATAAATCTTGCTTGTGAATATATACACCCACATAATCTTAAGTTAGCAGATAGTAATTTAAGAAATGGTATTATGAATTATTGCAGCTGACTTTTATTGATCATTTGTCGGAAATACAATCATTATTAGGCAACATATTTAAAATTTAAACTAGGATTTTTACTAAGTGGTTCTATTCCTGTTAAAAAGTTATTTGAAAATAGTGATTCAGGTAGTTGTGTTAACACCGCACATGTCATGCTAGTAGAAGCATCTCTTTCTTTAGAGTCCTTAATGAAAAAGTCCATGGCTATTATGATTTATACATGAAACAGTTTAAAAGCCTAGAGAAGTAAAGATGAGTGACTTCTCCTGTCATACAATCACATTTTAAAAGATCAATTTTTACTAGGTGTTAATGAGCCATTAACTGAAAACGCTAAAGATCTAGGCTAAGTACGCTACTCACCCCACCAACATGTCTTAAGAAATGATAAAATTACAAGCAAGTTAAGAATCGTTTTTGATGCAAGTAGTTCAGCCGATGGTTTATCATTAAAAAAATGTCTGTACACAGGGCTATCATTGACAACATCCCTTTGTGGCGTTTTATCATGTTTCCGTACCCAAAAGATTGTCTGCATAGCAAATATAGAAAAAGCCTTTCTACAAATAGTATTCTCCCCTAGATCGTGAATATGTCCGGTTTTTATGGTTCAAAGATCTAAACAACATTAATACAGGCAACATTCATATGAAAGGAATCAGTTCGTACAGACTTTGTAGGGTACTATTTGGAGTTACATCATCTTCATTTTTCCTTTCAGCAACACTAATCACACATGCTGAACAATATTTAGACAACAACCCAAGTTTAAAAAAAAAGGCCAAATGTCCTCTCCAAGATTCAGGTTTAAATCTACGAAAATTTGAATCGAACTGTAAAGAATTTAGTAAATGAACAAAAAGAGAATTTAATAAATTAACAAAACTTTCAGCCTCTGAGCACTACCAAAATATTAGGTTTAAACTGGAACAAAGAAAAGGACATTTGATTATAAAACTTGATTTATTAAAGTTAATCGACACTAAGACCACCCCAACAAAGCAGGAGATATTACGATTTATAGCGAGCATCTTTGATTCACTCGGTATAATAAATCCAGTAATAGTACGGTGTAAAATCTTTTTTCAGGAACTATGTTTATACAAAATAAGACGGGACACTAAACATGAGGATAATTTGTTCATAGTGTAGCAAACCATTTTTTATGATTTCCGTTTCTCTCAAAATATGATGATTCGAAGGTGGTATATTAATGATTATGAGTCCAATCCTGGATATCTTATTGCATCGGTTTAGTGATACCAGTCTTAATGCTTACAGCTATTGCCTCTTTTTACTATACTCTTTTATTGATAAACAATACCTTTCCTCACTAATAACAACAAAATCTAGAATTGCTCAAGTTAAGAAAAAATAATATTCCTCATATAGAATTAAGGGCTGCGTTGTTGCAAGCGGAAAATATGTCTGTTGTTTTAAAAAAATTTTCTACAATTTTTAATTTTAAATAAGTTGTTTGCTGGACTGATTCTACTACTGTTTTGTGTTGGATTAATGTCTCTAAAAAAATTAATCATATCTTTATTCAAAAACGTGTACAAAAAATTAGAAATATTTTTGATATTTCCCACTGGAAATATGATGACTCTGAAAGCAACCCAGCAGATATAGTATCAAAAGGTACAACTCAGGCAAATTTACACAATTACAAGCTTTAGTTTATAATGGGCCAAAGTGAATCCATGGTTTGCGTCACTTTTAATTCAAACTTAAAGTATCTTGACGCTGCTGTAATGAAGCAGCGATCAAAAATGAAAGAGCGCTTCATCATGGAAGCTTACTCAAGGTTCAGAAATTGCCTGGACACAATCATCGCTGCTAAAGGAGGACATCATGAATGAGTGTCTTGATAATGGATAAATAAAAATAATTTATTTACACACTTTTCCATTTAAATGATTTTGTTTTGATCGCGCCCTGGTTTAAGTTACTTAATCAGAATAAACTCCACTTGCAACTGAAAATAACTGCATGTAAATGTTACCTTAGACAAGTTACCTCAAAAAAGAGTTATTTTTTCAAATTTATTTAATTCTAAAAGAAATAAATTTAAAAACAACTTTTTTTGTTCTTTCGGATTGACTTACGAAATATCACTACCGTACTAAAATCGCTTATACTCTTAGAGCTAGGGAGCGAAAACCCAACCCGAATACCCGCGGGTATCTGTAGACGGGTAATTTTAATAACTTTAGTTACCCAATATCCAAGCCTTCGGGTCGGGTATTACCCAATTTAAGCTACCCGAATATTACCCGTAGAAGTACCCGATTATCGGGTAATTTTATTACCCAATTTCTTTACCCGAAAATCGGGTAATAAAATTACCCGTAGAAGTACCCGAAAATTGGGTAATAAATTTACCCAATAATCCGATATATCGGGTTATAAAATTACCCAATAATTCGGGTAATTTTATGAAGTACCCGATCCTCTAACCGAAATTTTCGCGCGACCTAGTATTTTCAATCTTTTTTTTTTGTTATTTGTAATTCTTTGTAATAAATGAATTGACTTGAATTGTTTTGGCTATTTTTACTTCTTCGGGTATTTCTACGGGTATTTCTATGGGTATTTCTATGGGTGTTTCTACGGGTATTTCTATGGGTATTTAACGGGTATTTTCTACGGGTATTCTACGGGTATCAAGTATCGGGTATTCTACGGGTATTCTCTATGGGTATTCTCTACGGGTATTCTACGGGTATCAAGTATCAGGTAATAAAATTAATTGGGAGTTACCCGATTTAAAAAGAAACGGGTATTTTGTAACTTTCGGGTAATTACCCGAATATTTAAATTCGGGTAATACCCGAAACAACTACCCGGATCCGAGTTCGGGTCTCGGGTCCCTACTTAGAGCCCATATGTACAAGATAAGCAATTATCTCCATAAACGTTTTTGGAGATAATTGCTTATCTTGCACACGTGGACTCCAAGGCCCACGTGTATAAGATAAGAAATTTGTATTTGTAACAAGTTTAACAAAATGATTTTGATTTTGTTACTTAGATATTTTGTCAATTAAAGATTTTATTAGTTTAACATTTAATGAGTCTTTATTGGTTTTCTTTGGTTATTTTAAAAGTTCAAAAGGAATTCTGATGTACTAGTAAAAGTCTGAAAAAGTCGCTTTAACTCTGGTGCAGGGGGTTCTTGACAATTTGTTGGTGCGTCTTTATATTTGCTTAACAAATCATAGAAATAACTTTGTGCAATGTGAATTTTTAAAATTCATTGCTGCCATCATTTATGGAAATTAATACATAAGAAGCTCACGAAAAAACATGACTCGTTGATCATTAAATTCTTAGTTAAAACTTAAACCAATGAAGTGGAGTTTACTTGTTTAGCTCCTTCTCATCTCTTTTTTATATTTGAGTATTGACATTTATATTGCAAGAAATGTTGAATTTGGTTCAACCGAAAAACCCAAAATCTAACTATATTAAAGAATATTTGTGTGTTCAAAATGTCTCCGTAATAAGGGTCTGCGTATTGTTATCGGTTCAAAATATCGGCTCATACCGATATAACGATATTAATGAGTTATTTTGATTACCATAATGGAATATTAATGGGTTATTTTGATTACCATTATGGCTGACAATTAACATTATTGGTATATTGGTATGAACCGATATTTTGAACCGATAACAATATAAAACAATAACGATATCAAACGATATGAGTTTGTCTATAAAACGACAACTTATCGTTTGAAACGATAACTAAACAATAACGTATCGTTTGAAACGATATTATCGACTTTTTTTAATCGGTTTATTGGAATGCATAAAAATAACGAGAATACCGATATTTATCGGTTTAATAACGATATTTTTTACAATATTCCAATTTTTTTTTTTTTAAATGCTAAATTTTAGTTCAAATATATTATAAATCTGCGGGTCAAGATGTCGTTTTGTCTATCTTTAATGGTTTTAAAAGTTAATTCTTCCCAATTGTATATATTATCTAGATGTCTAACTTTACAAAAATTCTGTAAAAAAAAAGTGAAGCAACACTGTTCTCCAAATTGACCGCCAGGTTGAAACTCTCCCCACTCCTGATTTTTTATATTTAATCAATCATATGCATTAGTAAACACAAAATATGTTGTCAGAAAAATCTGAACTAAGTGCTAAATATGTATACTTCCAAAATTAAAATGCATAATTTTTGGCTTTTTTTCTTCCAAAGTTTTAATAGTCAGCCATTATGGTAATCAAAATAACCCATTAATATTTATTTATTTCATTCACAAAAAAACCATAATATAAATACATTTGTATCACAAATGATGTTAAAGCTAATGCTTGTTTAAATTAAACTTTACCACAGAAGATTTTAGCTTTTCTCCATAACTTGTTTGTCCTATGTTGTTAAACCAATTATTATATTAGCAAACCAATTTTTTTATCTAGTATGAATTTGTCAAAAAGTCATACTAGATAAAAAAATTGGCTTGCTAATAATATTGTCTATACTGGTAAATTTTTTTATTTTTATATTCATATTTAGGTATGTCAATATCAATATCAATATATTTCGTGTTAAGGATGTTACAAAAAACACAGGTCATTGCAAATAGTAATTCACTAATAAAAAGCAATGAACTAAATAATATAAAGAAAAGACAAGAGAAAAACATAAGAAATAAACTAGTCACATTAGAGTTATTAGTGGGTTAAGAAAATTGAACCCAACCCAACCCACTGCCACATGAACCCAACCCAACCCATGGGTTGACCCACGGAGTGCATGCAAACATGTATAATTATACCGTTAAATTGGCGACATTTTAATACATTCTAGCCTATACAACCATATTAGATACAAATAATATGTTGTTACTCAGTTACTGTCACTATATGTGTTAGTAAGCAAACTAACAAAGAACAGCTTTAACATAAATGAGCACTATATTAGTGAAACATGTCATTTCGCATTCCCCAGCGTACTAATTCGATAGCTTCTACGTTAGCCGGTGATAGTTGCGACCTTGTGTCTGTAATGGAGTGCCCAACAGAAGAAAAGTCTCTTTCTGACTGCGCAGAGCTTGCTGATATGCAGTATAGTCTGCGAGATGTTGCTGCTAGAATGGGATAATCGGCTGCGTTGTCCTTCCAGAAGGTTACGGGATTCTTGCACGCAGCAGTAACACGAAGACTCTTGTAGCTGGACAGTTCATGTTGGCAAGTCTCCTGTAGCACTGTTGCTTCATTATGTAATTGCGCGTCTTGCGTCTGTGGCCGATCTCGCGTTGACTGCATTGTTCGCAGCTCATCAAACGGGTCCGTTCCTCTCTTCTTTGCTGGCGCTTCCAATTGGAGTTGGACACCTTGTTCCATCAATTCTTCTGCTGCTGCTTTTCTGGCAATTTGTGTAGCAGCGGGCTGCATTTCAGCCAGAAGCCACTGATCGACGTCATTGAGCAAGTCACGCTTAAATCTTTTGTCAGCCGCCGTCACATTAGGTATAAATGCAAAATTTCTGAAAGAGGGATCTAGGAAACAAGATAGCCAATGCATTGCTTTAATAGATGTTCAAAACTTTAAATCTAAGTATTTAATGAGTTTTTGCCGAAATGTTGCTGCTGCTGTTGTCAATCCTGGTGCAGGTTGAAGCCGCTTAATCAGTAGGTAGTAAGACGGAACTACTAGTTGCATAGTTGGTTCAGTAACCTTCTCCATACCTTCAAATATATCTTTTATGCCGTCAGTCACATCACGAATTTCGACGGTTGGCTTTAATAAAACTGCGTCATTCGATAGCAAATCCGTTAAATCTTAAGCGCAAATAATGAAATAAACATAACGGTGAAACGGCGAAAATACAATGAAAATGCAGCTAAGGCGTGGGTTATCAGTGGGTTATACTTCCTCAACCCAACCCAACCCAACCCAACCCAACCCAACCCAACCCAACCCAACCCAACCCAACCCAACCCAACCCAACCCAACCCAACCCATGGGTTAACCCAACCCACTAACAACTCTGAGTCACATAGTAAAAGTAGAACTTTACAAAAACTTATAAGTAACACTTATAAAACACACTTTTAATAGAGTTAAAATATAGGTCAAATAGTTATTATGTATTCACATATACATACATACATACATACATACACATATACACAAATAAGAAATTATAAAATGTACATAAACATAAAGAAAAAAGTTATAGAGGTAAAGAATAAAGTTAAGCGTAACTTTTTAGGTAAAAATGATGGGGTGACTTTTAGAACAGATTCTTGGATCTAAGGATAAAATCTGTTTTTGGGGTGTACGGAAGGGTTGTTCCAAGAAAGGATACACTGATATGTAATGAAATTTATTCCATGTTTAGTTGTCTGTTTTTGCGGAATGGTTAAGTTGTTAAAAGTGACTGATCTTAAGTTATGCCCACACGTTGTCCTACTATCAAAGTAGTTACGAAATATGGAAGGAAGGAGACCGTGTTGTTGATCCCAGACAAATAAACAATTTAGAAACTGGATTAAATCATAGAAACGAAGAACTTTGGATATAAGATACAGGATGTCACTAGGGAAGTCTCTTGGACAGAAATTAATTATTCGTATTGATCTATTTTGAAGCGAAACGATTTTAGAAAGACAGACGGTTTTAGATTGTCCCCAAACTTGGCATGCATATTGTAAATGTGAACCAAAAATTGCGTGATATATACATAGTAATGTTTTAAAATTCGAATTTTTGCTAACATGCCGTTGGAACAGTTTAATTTGAGAGTAAGATTATTTATATATGTTTTAAAGTTTCTCATCTATCACAACAACAAGTTAAGTTATGTTACTAGACAAAGGCAGCTTTTGCCCACTTATTCTAAAGTTCAAGTATATTGGAAGATTCTTGTTAGTTTTTTTAGAAAAGTCAGTATACTGCGTCTTAAATATTACTCTTTCTGTATTCTAGAATTCAATAAGATTTTATTTGCTCGGAGCCAATGAACAAGACTGGCCTCATTAATATATTCATTTAGTTTACTTATACTTTTATTACTATTTTCTTACTATTACTTTAGTTTACTGTATATCTATTTATTTATGTATACTTTTTGAAGATATTAGAAAACATCGGAATATATTGCTATACTTCGGATCAAAGATTAAATTTTTCTCAAGAGATTGTATTATCATTGCCGAGCCTAAAATTACTACTTTAAAAGAACGTACGAGAAACATGAGACAAAAATAACTGGCAATTATGTAATATAACAGCAGTTTAATTTCGTTTAATAAAGTTATAAAACGTAAAAAATTAAATACTCAAAAATCTGTAAAGCTAACTAAAGGCATCAATGGGCCATTGGGATAAAAAAAGGGCTGATGAGAAACCTAAGACAAGTAGAGGGAAGAAGAGACTAGCCGATATTCCATTTTTAGGAACAAACCTTTATTACACACATCACTTCACAAAATTTAAAAGATAAAAAATAAAAAGATCACTTTAATGAAGATAAACATGAATTTAACTATTTTTTAGAGCAGACACAAATACTAGATTATAATTTAATACTATATTTTGATATCATCCATCGAATCTGTTATTTCACTTCGAACTTCCCGATTTCCAAAGTCATCTACTCCATTACTTTTTTTCTTTTCAAAATTGTAAGCCTCAAACTCGATATACTGGGGATGAATTCTTTTCCCAACATGGTTCATAAGCACCAGCTTTGCAATAAAAAACGATACTGGGCATGCAAGGAACGATATATAAAAAAAATATAACGAAGTACCAGGCGAACCTAATGTACCAAGAGCGCAAAATACGGACCAAAAAGGTACATTTAAAGCTTTAAACAATGAATAAATGTAGTGACGTTTGTTCTTTTTAAAATCACCGACAGCCCGCGGATGCAAATACTTTTTTTTTGTTAAAAACCCGTAAAACAAAATAAAAAAATTTGACGCACTTGAACAGAACACTACGATTGCTGCTATGCGGATGCTTTCCTTTGATTCTACGTTTTTTTTTGCAGAAAACTTCAAAATTGTGCTACCCAGAAGGGGACAGAGGCAGGCGAAAGCAAGGAATATTTTTTGGAGATACAACATAATCGCGGTCACTGTTCTGAATAAATGAAAAACTGTATAATTGATGTACCAAAGAGTTGAAATAATTGCAAACGTAGCGAGAAAGGAAAAGAATTCAGGCTTTAAGTGGCTGAGCACAGAGTTCAGTCCGTTCTTTAGAACGTTTTCTTTAGAAGGAAAGTATTCTCCGGTTATGTCAAGAATCAGTATGCATGCTATTATAGCAATAGTTGCGTCACTCATTATTTCAACTCTTTCCTTTGAAATGCTGCCTTTAGAAAAAAAGAAATAAAACTGATAATTTTCCATCTTCGAATTTTTATTGATGCGTCGTCGAATGTAAAGGTACAATTTACGAATTGTTGGCATCAGCGCTAAAACAGCAATAAATCCCCATGAAACGGCGAAGTGAACAAAACAAAAAGCAGCGCCAATTAAAACCAGCGCCAAGCTTATAATTGGCTTTATTAAAAATATATTTCGGAACTGACGAAGTTCACAACTGGACCATTTTTGCATCTCAATATGAAGAATTCTGGGTGTTGCCATAGAATAACCAATCACCATTATATCAAGTATCTGCACAAATCCTAAAACACAGAATGTCAAAATTGTAGAAGTCTTTTCATTTGGATAGTGACCTTGGAGAGCTAACGAAAAAGGGAGTGCCGTAGTAGCTAGCAGTTCAAAAATGACTAAAGTCAGGACGAAATCATCAACTCGTTTTACCACCATTGCTCGTACGTTAATATTTTCCCATATTGCAAGTACAACTATAAATCCTAAGAAAAACATAGAAATCTCTGTTCGAATGTCGTAAATGAATTCAGAGAATGTTTGACCACTCTTCATATGATTCAAGTTTCTAATCGGAATAACTAGGAAAGTTGCACATGTTGCCATTATAGCGTCGGCGTATGCGAGCATACGGTTAGAGGAAACAACATCCCCAAGATGAAAGTGGTCTGGCAGTATCTCAGTAAGATGTTCATCATAGTATTCTGTCGCGCGCGAATGTGTTTTGTTAGATTTTTGTTTTACGCTTTCAAAAACGTTAAGCATATCCGTCATCACAGCCATTTTATAGTTTTTAGAAAATTAGTTATACATTGAAATCAAATTAATGTTTCGGAATTACAAAATAGGCATTAATAGTTGTTGAGGTCCGCTTACGCGGTTGATTGCTTAAATCCCACTTCCCGATGGTTTCCACCGTTACCGCAATGCGTCCAGAGTAATTTTTTCTTTACGAAGGACAAAATGACTGTTCTGCATCCAACCTCTGTATATAAGTGCAAAAGCATTTTTTTATGATAAAAAATTTTTGTCCTGAATATTATTACAAAATATTTTCAAAAAAAAAAAAAATTTTGTCTTGAAAGCTTCTTTTATCGTTGTTTTATATAAATATTTCGTTTATTAAAATTTAGATTTGCAAAAAGTGATGTGTCGTGTTAAATTTGATTTTACTTAATTCTTTATGTTTTTATGAGTTCCACAAACATTACATGATATAAAAAATGTGCCAAAATATTTCGCGGATGCTTAAAAAAAGAAAAAACTTCGAAAGGGATTTTTTAAAAAGATAAAAGTTCATTTTTATGAAAGATTTTTTTTTTAAGTGAATGTTAACCAATTAGGATCGTGGATGCTTTTTAAATTTTAATTATGCGATTTGGTAATTTCAGGTCCTTAAGCTAAGGTTCTTGACTTCAGTAGGTCTGAGGAATAATATATATTTATTTTTCTGCACAATGACAAATTTTAACTTTTAAACCGCTCCTTTACATTAATTGGTTCTTAGTTAACTACTTTTAGAAGTGTTTCTATATTTTTTAAGAGAATGAATTTGTAGTTAGGAAGTTCCTAGTAATCATTGGCGTTTGCTCTTTCTGTTAATAACGAATAAAGTACAAACTTTTACATGTCTTTTAAGTTATCGAGTTTTCGTGAGTTTACTAAAGTAGAACTCTTTATACGTTTAAAACGTATAAAGTAGAACTCTTTATACGTTTAAAACAGCAAATTTTTTAGTAAGACAGTTTACATTTATAAATTTATTAGTAAAAATTTATATTCATTTTCGTATTAGTAAAAAAAAAAAGTTTAACAAATTTAAATGAATAGCAATTTTGTGGATCTAGAAGAATTGAAGTATAATAAAAGAAGGTATGTGAGGTGACGCACATTTTTTTATATAGTCTTATTATCTCCCTCAGTAAAAGATTGCTTAAAGCATTTGTTGGTTAAATTCAATTACTGCATTGCTGAAGTGTTTTTTAAAAAAATATCAACTTGCTTTCTACACATGCCTTTTTTAACTACGTGCTTACAACTTCTATTACGCATTTTACGCTCTAATAATTTTTTTAAAAAAGGAAGTGTATATATAGGCATATAATTGAAGACCTTTGAATCATCACCCGTCATAATCATTAGTGTGACAAAAGCAATTTATCAGGAATATCACCTGTGTTAAGAGAAATAATAATATTGTTATATAAAGAAAATTCAACGGTTTCCGAAACACTCACGCTGACTTTATCAATTTTTGCACTTTTTATTATTTCGAAGAGTTTGGAAATGCAGTTCTCTCTCTCATATATCATATATCTCATATACCATATATTCTCATATATCTCATATACAAATTTAATTGTATTGAGGGAAAAAAAAAAATTTTTAACGATAAGAAAAAATCACTCAAATTTAATGGATATATTCATATTTATATCTTTTATTTATATTTGCATAAAAAGCAAAAGTTTTTACTAATAATTTTTTTTAAGAAAATATAAAAAAATATAAGAATTGTAAAAATATAAAACATAAAAATATAAAATGCATAAAAATATAAAATATATAGAAATAAAAAATATATAAAAATAAAAAATATATAAAAACAAAAAATATATAAAAATAAAAAATATAAAAAAATATAACAAATGTAAAAGCATAAGAAATATAAAAAGCATATAATAAAATAAATGTAAATAATACAAAAAATAACAATCCATATTTTTACTTTGAACGTTCGCTTCGTTTTATTTTAGTAAAATTCCGCATAACGAAGATTACTTGAGTATATTGATTTTTTCTAAATAGGTTTTTATCAATTTTGTAGGAAATTTCATCTTCGTAAGATTTTATAACGAAGGACTTGTTCGTAGAGTTAAAATCACTTGATTATAATATATTGTTTAACTTGGTTACAGTGTCCCAACGAACGCCATTAGCGTAAGTATTTTTTTAAAAATTAGTTTATTATATTTTAAAATTAGTATTTTTATATTTCGAAAAAGAAGTAATTAAGAACTTTAGAAAATAATCCGTTGATTTTATTCGTCGTTTTTTTCATGTCAAAACTCATTTCAGCGGTTATTAGGAAAACTATTAGCTGCCATCTTATTATGTAAACAAATTCCAAATTACTGGATAATAGAAAATATTTAACCTTGTTGGCATGTTTATAATTGGAATAAGGTTATTTTCAAGAACTGCATCTACAAAAATTTGTAACAAATTTATTTGAAAGACGGATGTTGGAGGTTTATAATTACGTCACAAACTATTTAACACGCTTTTGTATACGTGTGAAGATGAGTTCTTATCTTTTTTTAAATGACCAGCCAGTTGTCGCAATATGGTAAACATCATACCATTTATTTAAGTCAATGGAACACCTTTGAAAAAAGTCAATGGTGTGATTTTCACCAAAGATTAATTTTCCCATCCCTTTTCCTTTCCCGTAGCTAAAACGGATGAGTGGAAAGTCACCTTTAAATTGCACATAATTCTCATTTCAAGTGGATTTGAAGTTTATACCAGCAAGTGTCTTACACTTTTTCTGGAAATTTCCAAACTCTATTCCAGTTTATACCACTATTACTACATGCCACCGAGTCTTTACCATCTGAATTCATGAACGAGATAGGAATTATAAACTTGCTAGTAGGTCTTCTGAGGTGAAAAAGCTAAAGGAGCTCGTCAAGCTCGTTAAATATTATCAATAGACATCGTGTTCAAACTTGCGAAGACAAATGAATGCATTATGAATGCCTAACACTATTCACATCTGATTCTATCAATACAACTTTAGAAAATATTGTATCAAAAAAACTTCCGCTAAAATTTTTGTAAACTTCTCTCTAATATTGTTAAACTTCTTCCTAACATTGTTGAATTTTTTTATGCTGACTCTAGGATAAAGCCATTTCGTCATTTTTTTAATGTAAAATTATTTTTAACAATTTTTTTTTAGATTATGACAATAAATACAGATAAAATAAGTTTGGTGTAACAAACACAAATTTGAATTGCTGTTCGCCCGCTATTTACGTAATAAAACCTTTGAGATTAAATTTCTATGGCTTTTTCAAAAATCTGAATTTTAAAATGTTAGAATAAACAAAAAATTTTTAGTTGACGGAGCGGTATATTCCCTTTAAAAACCCACGTTAAAATATTTTTTATAATTCAGAATTATTTACTAAATTTATAATTTTCATACAACTATTATAATAAACAAATTAGTAAATTTTTTAATGAAAAACTTAAGTTGTTTAAACCAAACTATTTTGGGAAGAGGTGGGAGCAGTCTTTTAGGATGGTAGGTACTGGGTCACCAACAACATTTTAATGTTGTCTTTTATCCCATTCAACGTAGGTTTGCCTTAAGCCTTCCATAAAGAAGTCTTCCATATATAAAGAAGTCCTGATCTATATAAAGAAGTCGTTTATATGAACTTTGAAATGAACAACTTCATGCATACATAATACATTTACATTTTAAAAGTTTATAACATAAATTTCATCAGCGGATGTCGTTGATGTATTCTTAGTAGAAAAACAACAACAACAACAACAACAACAACAACAACAACAACAACAACAACAAAAAACAGGTCTTTAACTAACTTCCATTTATATAAACTTTATCTAAGTTCTGTTAGATAAATGGTAGATTATCCACGTACATTTTATATTGCTTTTGTATAAATTATGGAAATGCTTCCATTAGTTTTTGAAATACGAGGTGAAAATTTTATTTGGGGTTGTCATAGAGAGTTCTCATTCTTATTGAATAAGACAGCCTTTTCCGGCTCAAAAAGATGTTCGATTTGGACGTGGAATTTCAACGGCAATATGCTTTTATACGTTCCTGGTGATATTCAATGAAAATATCACATACAAAAAGAAACTTGAAAGTTAATGTAATCTAATATATATTTAGTTCATATAAATATGTTATAAATATGCCAGTATTTTCATTATTTTGCTTTTATATAGAGCAACGGTACCTTAAAACGAGAGCAGATTTCGGCAGTTTTTGATTTCATCTGTCCGTAAAAAAATCTAAATAAAGTTTTAGATTTTGTGTTTGAAAAAAGTTATTTCTTTGTTAAAAATCCCATTTTTATCCACTCAAAAATTTTATACTCAAAAGAGTGCATTCCTGAAATGCTCAAGTAAGATATTTAAAAAGCTATGCAGAAGTTGAGTTCTCTAATATGAAATTCGAAAAATTTGCGGACACCTTTTTCTTTTTTGTGGACACCTTGCAGAGTTCTTCAACACTACTTCCTCATTTTTAAGTGGAGGTCAATGAAAATTTTTTTATTTGATTGCCACTCTCTTGTGTGGACACTATTAGAATAATACACATAACGTTCCGATGTCGCTTTGAAAATATGGTATTTGAGCATGATTATTGTTGACAATGTTTAGCTCTTGTTCATCGGCGAACACTTGCTGCTTTTCTCACTTCCAGGAGTACGTTAACATAAAGCTCATTAAGGTTCGCTGAAAAAACAAAAATCTAAACTAAATCACAACAAGCTTTTTCTAGCTATGCGGTTTACAGCTTCTTGTTCAAACTTTCTTCATCAATACAAATTTTGAAAAAGAAAAAAAAGTTATTTTCAATTTTTTTTTAAAGAAAAAAAATAGGTTAATTTATCCGTTATTATGAGCCGTAATTAATTCGTTTGAGTTATTGTTTTTTTGAGTTCGTTCAAATTGTGACTATTCATTAACAATGAGTTCTCGATTACTAAAATTGATTCAAAGTATTTTAAAGATATTTCTAAAGTAAGAAAGACACATTAAACCAGATGTTTTTGAGGGAAGTAATAAAAATTAGAGACGTCTTTATAAACGTAAAAGTGAATAGGCAATGAATTTATTTCTTACAAACCTATCACATGAAGAGCATCGCGTAGAGTTTTTAACATTTGAAGACAAAATGCTTGGATTTATTAGCAAATTACTTGGTGCTGAAAATGGAAAAAATCAACGTACCATCGGATTGGGTCTGATGGCTGCCGCTGGTTTGTTTTTAACACTTGGGAATGTTCTTGTGCAGTTCGTTTACCTGGAATACAAAGCTTTATCATCCTACGAAATACTTTTTACAAGAAGTTTAATTCAGTTATTATTCTGTATAGTTTTTATGATTTCTCGAAAAGTTCATCTCTATGGTGATAAAAAGTTGAATTTAATAAAGTTATTTTTTATGGGAGTTGTTGAAGTCGCAGCCATTATTTTTTTCTACCTATCTCTCCAAATGATACCTGTAGCAGATGCAACTGTGGTTCAATTTACATCTCCTGTATTCACAGTCTTCTTCAGTTTCTTATTGTTACGTAAAGGTTGTGGTGTAATAGAAGTAGTTTGTGGGTGTGTAAGCTTTTTTGGTGTTGTAATTATAGCAAAACCAGATTTGATTTTATCACGTTTTAAATATAATATTGCTAATCAGATGAATAATCATAATGTTACTTTATCAATAAATCAAGAACCTCATTATTTGCTTGGAAGCATATTTGCTCTGTTAGCTGCCATGTGTTTAAGCTTGTTTTTTATATTGAACAAGCTGAACGGTTCAAAATTTGATGTAACACTTACAGTGTTTTATCCTAGCTTACTTGGAGTCATAGTTTCTCCAATTATAATGCTTATAAAGCATGAACAATTTTTATTCCTCCAAATATACAGAGAACATTGGTATATAATTGTAGTTGTTGGATTTGTTTCTTTCATTGGGTTAATGTTGATGGGTGAAGCACTGCAATTAGAGGATGCAGGACCAGCTGTTTTAATTCGTAACTGTGATGCTATTTATGCATATCTGTTACAGTACTTACTAATGAATCAACTGCCATCTCCTAGTGCTCTGTTAGGCACGATTATTGTTTTAGGTGCATCTAGTGTAATGATTGTTCATAGAGTATTTAATCTTCAACAATATTGCTGTAACAAATGCTGTGGTCATAAATGTGCCAATCAGGAGCAGATACAAACTGAGGAAGAAGAGAAACCATTCATGCTTAATGATTTAATTGATGAAGACGAAGAAATAAACAACTAAAAGTAATTTAAGATTTGTAGATAGCTTAAACAAGCAGGACTTGCTTCTATTTATTTTTTTCTTTTATTTGTATTTTTGGTGTTTTGTAATATTTATTATCTTTGTAAAAATAATTTTATATGAAATGATGTGGGGTAAAACAACTAGTTTGTTTATCTGTTTAATTGTTTGTTATGTGTGTCAAATGTCACAAAAATCTAAGAAAAAATTTTGATACAAATGTTAAATGGAAAAAAAAGCTTTTTTTTCTTATTCTAGTTTAAAAACTTTTTTATTTATTTTATGTTAAGTTTAAATTAATAATAAAATGCTTTTCATTTTTTTAGGGGGAGAGGGTTGGCAGGTTGTAAAATGCTTGCATAATAGCAGTAGTCTTTTTTTTAAAAAAAATGTGAATAATTCTTTAATAATAAATATATAAGTTTTAAGTTACAGATAGTTACTTGTGTTTTTATCTTCTTTTTTTTTTTTTTATAACATTTTTTCCTTTTCTCTCCTACCTTTAATTTTATTCAAGATTATGATCAAGAGTGAAGAAGAATCACTAAGTTTAATTAAAAAGTTGTCAGAAGAAGAAGAGGAGCAAGTTCAAGCGTTAAAAGATGAAAAAGAAAATCTAGCGTACATTTTAAAATGTAAAGAAGAAGAACTAAGGAAGCTAAAACTTGTAAAAACATACCGGGTAAAGGTAAAAGCCGCTGCTCTTCTACGCAATAACTCTTTTTACTCTGTTATTTCTTTTAACGCAAAAATCTTTATTTAGAATGATCTTGCAGGTATTGAAGAATTGATTAAAAAATGGCGTTCAGCGGCTGTCACAGCCATCGAAGAGTTGCATATGAAGAATAATGCGATGTCTCCTAATTTAAACATGACCCAATTTCTAGATATGCTACAGATAGATCCAGAATTCATTCGATACGATGCTGATGCTGAATGTTTTAAATAAAAAGATAACATCGCAACTAAGTTTTAGTTTTCAGATAAAATATTCCTTGAAATAATTCTTATGAAATAAGTTTTTCTAGTAGGAATTGAAGTATTTTATTTGCCATTGTGTTATCTTTTTAAAGCAAAAAAAAAACTGTGGACGACAATGCAATAGAATAATAAAACAATACAATAGAAAAATGAGGAAATATCGGGATTTTATCTCGAAATATTGTATTCTTTAAATAAATTTTACTCCCTTTTACATGTTTAAATCTGCGTTTTGTGAAGAGTTTCAAATAGGTGGTTCGTTTAGTTTCCCTCAGTGATTATAATCTCAAACTGGGATTAATCGGTAAGATACTGATGATACAATAATGCCATCTGATGCAGCCGCATCGCATCAAGCAGAAGATGCCGCAACAACTGATGTTCTTGCAACATTTTCTGCTTGATTCGGTAAAAAAAAAAAATAGGGTTCTTCCACAAGCTTATAAACTTATGGAAAAAAATTTACCAATAGTATGACCTAGTTGCATGGAAAACGGACTAACGTTGAAAATGTGCGTACTTGTGATTTGCGCTAACTGTACCAAATTTACAGCTGTATTTCCCCTGTTGCCTCTCGAATATTGTAATGCTTTTTCAAGCATTAGTTTGAAAAAGATAATTTATTTTAATGAACTTTTTTTTTATTTCGTTTTTATTTAATCGGGAAATAATATCCTTAAATAATTTTTAAACAAAAATATCAATTAAAATTTTGAACATCTGCAAGACAATTTAACTCGATTAAATAAAACAGAATGGTGGGAAATTGTATATGTGTCTACTTAATTTTACCAACTATCAGTTCGAAACCTTACCATTCGCGTTTAATGCAGTCTCTGTATCATGGTCGCACTTACACCAGTTGCAGTTGCTCTAATTTGTGTAAAAATGCACGGCGCCCTTACTCCAGCTCGAAATATTTCCGATTCGAATTTCATCAAACCTTGATATTGCGTTCGCATTTACACTGTTTCCTGCGCACACAGTAATTTTCGTGAGCATACAGTAATTTGCAAAAGAATGAGAAAGAGTTGTTCTATTGTTCTTTCTTATAAGAAAAAACAATAGAACAAGCATTCAAACAACCTCTTTAGACCAATATTTTATTGATAAACCCTGCAATATGGACTCGTACAACCATGGTAATAATTCAGAGATTGACTCTCAGTTTCAGTCAAAGCCCCATGAGAAAAAAATTGCACAGATTTTTAACTGTTGCTAAAGCTGCTGCTAGGTTTGAAGTGATACAACAGCAGCTGCCTTTTCAACTGCTACCTTGATTTAATATGGAATTATAACGCAGACTGAAAAATCTCTAACTGTAACTTTAAAAATTTATTTAACAGAAAAAAACGTATTGCTAGTTTAACTGATTTTAAGGTTGTTTAGAAATTTCTAAATTAAAACTTATTGCAGTAGAGGGCAAAAAAAGATAAAAGTAAATTAGTTAATAGTGTGAATTACGACACTGGTGGCTCTGGTGTGGTTTATAGAACAATTAAGAAAAGTCTTTTACTGCTTAAGTCAACTCATACTAATATTTGGAATGAAACAGGAACCACTGTTGCTTGTGAAACACCAAAGGTGCTCGAAATATTCAGCCTTATAAAAAGTTTGGAGGAAATATTTTTTTGGAGGAAGCTTTCATTGAATGGTATTCAATGAAAGCTTCTGCTAATACAGGTCTGGGTGATTGGTTAGTGGTATTATTAGAAAAATTACTCGGCAGAAATTTACTTGGCAGTCTGCGTAGCTAAAGGGTTTTATCACATTGCCATGTGATTTCCATGTCATAGGTGGAAAGAAATGACCCAAAAACTATAAGAAACCTATTGGTAAAAAAGTTACCCATGTTTAAATTTGTTCTAATTTATTCAGAAAAAGAAACCTAAAGTTGTATTTTAAAACCTAGTAGGAAATACTTTTAAAAACTTTCTCAACTCTACTTTCTCAATTCTACCAGATGGCAAAAAAGATGTATGAGCTTCAGTTATTAAAACAAAATTCTGCAGAAATTTCATAAGAAATAAATACTGAAATCAAACCAACAATCAAAACATTTGGACTTTTGCTTAGTAACTTTAACTCTTATTCTTAGGACCAGGAAAGTGACCCAACTTTTTTTATAATTTTATCATAGAAATCAGAAAATGCTTTCCAAAAACTGTCTTACTAATTTACACAAAAACTTAAAAATAGTGGAAAGGTCTGTAAAGCTTGTACCAAAAGCATTTAACATTTTTTGCATTTTTATAATTTATGAGACACAGTTCACAGTTCAGAGAAAGGCAAAAACTAAGAGCAATTCATCCAAACGGATTATTGCGCAACTTTTATTAAACAAAGTGTAATTTTTTGTGTTAACAATAGCACGGGTTTATGTAGAACATTTATTATTTTTGTTGCATATAACATTGGGAGAACTATGCTAGTGGTTGGCCACTCCCTTACCTCCTCTATTGAGATTGCACCCCATATTTGAGAAATTATAAAAATTTATGTCAAAATTACAGACCTTTATGTCAAGGTCTGCAATTTTGTTATATAGGTTTGCACCTTTGAATAACAAGCTTAAAAAATTCAATGACAAAAGTTTACTTTTGTTTTTTTTAAAATTGAATTGGTAATATTTAAATCAAAAATGTTTCTCTATAAATATTTATACATAAGTTTTCTTTTTTTAGTTTTACTGTGACTTTTTCTTCTTTAATTTCGTATTTTCATCCAGGACATTGGAAACAAACTTCCTCTTCTTCCGTATTTCCTACGAAGCCATGCCTGCATTTGGTGACGAAAATCCGGAAACTTTCCGCTATAAATGAATATGTTCATTACACTTCCGGAAACGACTAGAATTGCAAGCCAACCATTTGCAATTAATAGGTGACGCTGGTGTTTTTGAATTTCTTCGGGCGAAAAAAAAGACGTATGTAAAAGCACAACTATAAAATAAAATGCATTGTAAGGAAATGATGACAAAAAAAAAACAATCACAGTAAGCGAGAATACATTTATTATAGCTCGATCTCCTGCCTCTTTGATTCGTATACTCGCTAGTTCTCGAAGCGAAGCACGTTTTCGACTAATTGTGGCTATTAATGTATTTATACTGTGATTCTGACATCTTAATTGGTTTTTAGTTGATAAAGGTCTGCATATATTTAAATCTTCAATGTTTGCTGAGTAGTATTTGGGGGGTAACATACGATGGTCAAAAAATATATTCTTTGGACTTTTCTCACACGCTATTGAAGCTCTTGATAATCTAAATCTATTGATGTTTTGTGGTTTATTATCATCAAAAGAAAACTGGTACTGCTTCATTGGATCCGTGGCTCCACCGTTCAAGACCTTATTAGCTTGAAAAAGTGGCATCGTGTCAATTTTAATACTTGGTACGTTACTCCTCAGATCTTCTAAATACTTTGCACGTAATCGCAACGTAACATTTACACGTACCAGGTAATATGTCAATAAAATCATTGGAATCAAACTATCAGCAATTAAAGCAAGAACAGTATTTATTATATATTCTGCAGGCGTCTCATAATTTGGGATGCATTTACTGTCAATGACATCTGAGCGCCAAATAATACCTATTTTTAAAATAATGCAAACTATCCAAACAGCAAATACACTGACGTGTATAGCTACAAATGAGAGTCGGGGCGAAAACGGATAGCATATTGCTCTGTAACGCTCATACCCCATAAAACATAATATCCATGCGCTCACATTGACGGTTAAAGGACCAACGTAGGGGATTACTTTACACATTGCAATACCCAGTCGCCATTCGTTATTAGTATAAAGCAAATATAAAAACTGGGTAGGTGTAACAATCGCGTAGATGACATCAGCAATAGCAAGGTGAACAACTAACCAACGAAAATTCGGAGCCTTCTTCATTTTAAAAGAGAAAAAGTATATAACAAATACGTTTCCAATTAATCCAAAGACCAAAATGAAAGAAAAAAAAACGCTCTTCAAAATTAAATCCCAAAACATTCTTCTTTCTTATGATTTTTTACATTTGCTAAAAATAAAATAATAATTCAATATTAGTTTCGATATAGTTACAATTTAATATTAAAAAAACAACGACATCAAATATCATTTTCCATCTCGCTGTAAGGTATTATTTTTTGACAATTTTTTTACATCAAAACGAGATATTTAAAGATTTTTACGCCAAATCTTTATATATCTCGTTTTAAAATCTCTCATATACGTCATTAAAAAAAAGGACAGAAATTATCTAACAAAACTTATTCGTTCAATATTTCTTTCTGCGTAAAAAAGGAAGAAGTCTTTTAAGGACTCTAGATGGTTAACGAATGAAAAAGGTCTCATGGCAAAGAAAGTTTTTTCTCAATGTAACTTCTTAAAACTTTTTCTTTCAAAAAGTCAAGAGAATAAACTGAATGTTAACATCCAACTGAATTCCTTTTTTAAAGTAAGTAAAAACCAGGTTAGAAAAGCTATTTTAAGATTCATAATCCAACCAAAATACCAATAGATAATGTTAAAATATCATTTAACAATCATAACTGGAATCGGCAGTTACTGAAGATTTTTATATTTTCGTAGTACGTTTTAAGCTGCTCTTCATTTTTAAAGAAGAAAGTTCTTAAGTGAATCACAGCGCACATTTAGATCTTTCGCCGTCATAGATTATATATTTCCGGGTTTTTAATACAAAAACGACAAATGGTTTCATGTACACTTAGCTCTCGTATATAGGTTATGCCTAATACTAAATACCTAAAATGCTATATTTTATGTTTCAAATATTCGCAGAACAATTTAACAATAAAGATCCCATCATAATCATAATACCGTAAAAAATTTAAAGCGATGTTAATGAAGCTGAAATTAAAAAACAAACGCAAAGTATTTAAATTTACAATTCTTGTTCTGAGTTTCTCGTTTAAAAAACACAGTGCGTGTTAAAGGTGGATCCAAAGTTCGACATACATCTAAAAGCAGGAGCGTTAATAGCAAAACTTAATGAGTTTTTAGAGAGTATCATCAGATTTTCCTCAGTTTTGCATTACCTGAATCGTTTGATTTATGCTACAAATAATAGGTTGTTTAACTTACCTCACTCATGTTCCATACGCTTCTTATTATTTGCCCGCATTTTACACTTTGTTGAGTGTAAACCAATCGTAAGGGAAATTTGTTCATAATTCCTTAAGAGAAATAAATTTGTTAAAATTGTAACCATTTGGCCTTAAGTATTTCATGATCCTCGCTCAAACGTTTTTACTCCTTATTCTATATAAGTGTTTTAAACGCTTGCAAGAGTTAATAAAATCTAAATAAAAAAAACCAATGCAAACAAGGCAGCTGTTCGCCTGCCTTGATTTTTAATTTATCGAAAATCAAACCGATGGGTTAATGCGAGTAAAACTGATCTACCAATACAGTATCATTTAGTGTATATCGAACCATGTAATTTATAACCAACATTGCTTTGTGCTGACACAAACCCTGAGTATTTGTTTTAATTATTGGTGGCATTTTTGAAGTGCTTCAGAGCTGACAATAGAACTTTCGCAATAGCTTCTTTTTTAAACCATTTGTCATATAATTTTTAAAAGCAATCATTAAAAAAGGATAAAAAAAGTTACGGAATAAAACTTTATTTAAATACATTAAATAAAAAATTTATATAAATCTGCCTGGTAGTTAATTTATTTCAGTGGCACTCTTTATTGATGCATAATATTTTTAAAGTAAGGTAAAATTACATTTTAATTAAATTTGTATTATGGTGTTAATTTAATAGCGAAGATACAAATCGATTCAAAACTAATAGTACGATTAGCCCCGCCAAACAATCCAAAACTAGAATAAAAACGAAAACCACTGTAAAATCGATACCCCCCCCCCCCCCATAAACAACTTTGTTATTACTTAAACAAACTCGCAATTTTCCGAGTGGTAGTTTCACTTTTCTATGGCTAATTCATGTCAGTAACTTATGTGCGTTCTCAAATTCTTTGGCCTATGTTAAAACTCACCTTTTGCTTTTAAGAAAACTTTTTATTCAATGGGATACTTATGTAATTAAAACGACTCCCTCCTACAATCAAATGTTCTTTTAAATTGTTTGCTGAGAGCTGTTATAAATACGTCATTGTACATCCTTAATGAATTACATGTTTTTATCATCGCATTAATTTTAAGTAAATAAGACTATTAAACTGTTTCAAAAATTAAATGCATCAAGAAAAATTTTTCTCATAAATTATCGTCTGACATAAAAAGTCTGATTTTTAAAAAGTTTTTACATTAAAATTTGGCGAAGCAAACGCAATAAAAACAATAAAAATGGAAAATTTACTTAAAAAGCCATGAATTTATAAACATGAATTGATAATCGGAATCATTAAAGATCTTTATCATGACCACTTAGCAGAGATATTAAAATTTTAAAGTTTATATATTGCTCGTACAAATCAAAGCGTAAAAGATTTCGCAGTTTTATTTACAACCTCAAAACGTTTATTTTTAACTTAAAGTTATATAAATTTATTCTTAAAACTGCTAGAAAATGAAACTTAGTTTGTTGTATAGCTGCTAATTGTGTTAGCAAGTTCTTCTCTAGTCCCCAAATAAATAAATGTAGAAAAGAATTCAATTTTTTAATTGATATTGGAAAAAATTTACGAATACGTAAAATATCTTTCGGTACAAAAAATCAGCATATTTTTTTGCCAGTTGAAAAATATTCAAAAACAAATTAATCCCGAAACGTAAATTTAAAAAATGGGTGTTAAATATTTTACGCCCATTCCTTGTCCTACCTATTCAAATCGTTTTTTGAATTAAAAAACTATGACGTATACATCTATAAATTAAAAAAGTTTTTTTTTGCATAAATAAAACAAAAACAAACATGAAAAAAAGCAAAAAAAAAAAAAACACGCGAAGCTATGTAAGTAAATACTTTAGTTCTAAATGTATAAATGCTTTATAATTTCATTTCTAAATAAAGCGATTTAAAATCGATAACCTGAAAATGCAAGCATGGTTAATACCTTCATTTACAGGTCTCAATAAGAAAAAAACTAATAAATATATACCAATAAAGAAAACATTTACCGTTTTGAATCACTTTTGGTGTTACAAATAATTTAAACTTCTCCTTTTTTTTTAAAAAAAAAATACCAATATTTGAAATATTCTCTAAAGTTAATTCAAGATGCGTAAGTATACTTTTCATCTGCAAGCTTTATCTCTTAAAAATCACTATATTGCATTTGCTGAAAATCCTTTGTTTCTGTTATCTCGACAATAACAATAACACACGCGTTGCAATTCACTTGCCCGTTACCTTAAGAGTGATTCTAAAATTAAGGCAGTGCAATGTGTTATCAAAACTAAAAATAGTTTAGATAGTGAACCGAATGATGCCAATATACGAGAATTTCCAACTTACTTCATCAGTTTGAATTGCAACTTACTTTATTACTTATAAGGGTTTTATTGTAAAGTATTCTTTCAAGAGATTTTATCTTGCTGTTTACAACTGACTGTTCATGCGTTGATATTAAAACAAAAGACGAAGAGATACGAACTTTTATATTACGTAGTTGATTACAGCTTTTATTTAAGAACCTCTAAAGAATATTCGATACTTTGATGTAAATCAAGTGAAACCATCTTTGATTCTCGATCATTTTAACAGTTGCCTATAAAAATATTTAGTAAAATACGTGAGAAATGTATATATATATATATAAATATTATTAACATTATTTTACTGGTGATTTATTTAATTTAAGAGCAATTATTATAAAAAAATTCAGTTAAGAAATCTGCAGTTTTGTGCGTAATAAATTTATGCAAGCATGCACGCGCTATCATTTGTGTAGAAAGGGGGATTATTCGGTAGAAAAATGTAGAAATATCTGTACATAAGGTTAAATACGTCAGTTGGTTTATAGTTAAAAGTAAGTCCATTTTTTAAAGGCACAAAATCATCATTACAAAATAATAATAATAATAAAATTACTCGATCACCTTTTCTTCTATCCCAAAGATAAAAAAGAAACTCTGCAACAAAAAAAAGCATTATTACTGAAATCAGTTTAAGCAATCAGACATTTGACAAAGATTAATTAAAAAGATCAGACTTTTTAACGGATACTGATTAAAAAAATCAAACAGCACAACAAGAAAAATATTTGAAACGATCTAATAAAATTATAACAGTAACAGCTT